>NC_135422.1:12501639-12539139 GCF_051991245.1 Festucalex cinctus | reverse complement strand
AGTTAGCGTGCATTGTCTTTGATCACTGGGCTCCGTGCGGTGCCTTATGGCTGGACCTCGGGGCTGGAAGACTGCACCGCCCACAGATTGTTTGGCAAGCGAGAGACGAGAGGCCCGTTGAATAAGATAAGACCCAGTGAATGCTTCGCCAGCATGGGCCAGACGTTGATTCCCACAGCATCACTCTCTCCACTGTACGGTTTTAGAAGCGCCGTTATCGGATTCACACTGTAGCTACGAGTTAATCGCGTAGGACGGAAAGTCAAAGCTAACGATTGAAGTGCCACACTGAGACAAATGATTTGACACCCTATATTCAGGTTGTTGCTGTTACATTCAAGGCCTGTAGGTGGCACTGCTTCCAACAGTTTTCGACCGGTTTTGTTTTTACCAGTAAGGAACACTCCATATTTTACAGAAGCATACATATTTACCACATTATTAAACATGGTAGACAAGGGGCAAGATGTGTAACTGTCTCACATTCTCAAATGGTAAACAAATGGTCTGCACTTCAAAGTCCGGCAAACCGACATCGTGATGCTTTACGGTGGCATAATTCACTGCTAGCAAGTTTTCAGTTCTTATGTTTCATTTTAAATATCAGATCCGGTTTGTAACCGATTTTTTCCATTTTAAATTGGGTTACCAAAGGACTGTCACTGTATGAATTGGGAATGGTAGAAAAAACACAAGCAAGAGGCAAACAGCTATTCATTTATTTTGCAAAAGAAGTGCAAAGGGAACATGTTTGAGTTTTTACTAGGTTCAAAACTGTATTTACCTACGGCAGTAAATCAACGTGAACATTTGAAAGGCGCTCACTATACAAATCGATGTACAGGTCGTTGCTATTACTCTTCAGTCCTGAAGGTGTCCGTCGCATGCATTTCAACCTGAGGTCAACTGTCCTAACCAATCAAAAAGACGACAATGTGCTAATGCTAAAATGATAGTCTTGATCTGTGTCAGACAATGCACAATAACATACCATTACATTAGCCGTGATGGAAAATTTTATTAAGTTTTTTTACTGTCGCACACGTCATTCATTTCAATCAGCGACAACCTATCGCTCGTTATCCCCCTCCCCTACGCATATCTCCATTTCTTTTGCATCCAACTTCTTCTATATCTATATAATTGTTGATTTTTGTCGGAGTGCCCATGTCACATTATATTGTAAGCAAATCCATCTGTAATCTCTTCCAACACAGGCCTGATGTGTTTGTGCTGTTGTGAGAATTTCAATGTGGGATGCATGTAGGAGTATTCCTGGGAGAATATTCCAGTTTGCGTGGTTATGCGGGCATACTGTTGGGGTGGGTTGTTTGCATGTGTAATTTCAAGTGTAGGCCGTCTCGTACGTATTCACATACCCGGGATCCTCCGCTTTGTTTGTTTGGTAACATTCAAACGCATTTTGGTTGGCTTCACACTGCACGTATTTGGTTCCTATATTTGATTCTTTTATGAATTTTCGAGAGAATCTTATCTGCTATCGCTGCTTTCTTTTACTGAACACCTGATATAACCCACATTTACACAAAATGCAGGTAGATTTATGATTGATTTGAAGTGCAGATTACTTGACCACTGCTTGTGGGGAAAAAAAAGTGGGCACTTCTATTGGGCATCTGGTCCGGAACAACTTCAAGTAGAACATTTCCATTCTCAATAATAATCTTCTTCAGGAGCTGAGCTTGGTGTCAATGTTTTTGCTTCAGGCCAACTGGTAAATAAGATCTGCAGTTGCTCCCCCGGCTTCTACATTTCAATCCCTCCCTTGCTGTTTTCATCATCAGCCTCACTGCCCTGAAGCTATTGATTACCTTGTGAGATGGATGAGCTGGGAGCCTTGTGTAACTCACTGGTAAATTAAGCTCCATAGGCCAGATAAGTTATATGACTGTTCATTTGCTTTAAAAAGACCTTAGTCTGACCTTTTGTATTCTTTGTCTTAGCTATGTTCAGTTCAGTTGTGGGTGTGCTCGAGGTTATCCCAACCTTCCAATTCAGGGAAAACGGGTCAATGCATAATTATAAGAAAAAGCCATTTTTGATTAATTTGTTTAAAGGCACCTAGAATAGGTATAGCTAGAATATAATTTCCACGGTTTGGGGGCTCATGATGTGAATGTTCTCTTAAAATTATTAAATTTATTTGTAATTGGTAACGTGGTGCTCAATAAAACTGCATTTTAAGGGATTTTCCATTGTAGGTCCCAACAGCAAAAAAAAGGTCTTTAAAAGCAACATGTAAATGACACAAGAAGTCTGTAATTTTGACTTGAAGTGGCCCTTCCACCAAAAAAAAACAAACACCTCTTGAGATTTTGTCCAACACCTTCCCAAGTTTTGTATTGAGGAATTTGTTGTATCTGGTCAGACAGATGAGGTGAATGTATACATTCCATTTCGCTTGTTCTCAATAGGCTCATGGGTGAGCTGGAACTTGGAACTCCCAGCTGACTTTATGTGGGTGAGTTGGGGTATGCCCTCTTTAAGTTGCCCGCCCGTTAATCAAAGTGGTATACAGTAGTATAGAGGAACAACCATGCGCACTCACTATAGGAACTTTACAATTTTCAATGAACATAAAATGCAAGTTTTTGGAATGGAGGAAGCCAGTCAGAGTACCTGGACAAAACCCACGCAAGCCTGGGGAGAACACACAAACTTCACACAGGCCAAAGCAAATAAAGAGGACTTTAAAAGGGCTTTGCATGAATATATTCTATACTGCGGACAAGTGATGTAACCAAAGGTCTTGGGGAGTTTGGACCAATGTTTGTTAATGAGGCTATGCCAGACGTGGGTGTGTGGGCGGCCTGTGTTCTGAAGAATGTTGCCTTCTGTAGGCTTCTTGCGGGGCCCCGAGTATCGCCTGCGATTGATAGCAGCCTCCAAGTATTCACAGACAAGCAGCCCACTCACACTGGACTCACATTCTGCGTCCATGCATGTATGTTTGTGTGTGACTACCCCCACAACCCGTCACGGTGGACTTTCGTACTAATTAGCCTCTAGCTACATTTCAGATATTTTCCAAAACACAAACTTTCTTCCCCACCCATTATGAAAAACTCCTCCTCCTCCTCTTTGTCCAACATGCTCACATCTGTGAGGGTCTTTCGGGGCTAGGGAAAGGCCTCTGTGATTGATTGACTCAAGATTAACTGGGGAGAGGCGGTAAGAAGAAAGATAACCTGAGAGGGGAGCTGCAAAGAGTTAAAGTGATGGACTTAAGACAGGTGGACAGGGAGATATTAAAGCTCAGGTGCAGTGCAGGTGGGCTAAAATGTATACAATTTTTCTGTCTTGGGGTGTAAAAGTTGCAGGGTAGTTTAAAATCTCGAGGTGAATATACAGTAGTTGTATGCATTTGCAATCCATCCAAGCTCTGACAGCTCCGCGTTTCTGTTTTATACTAAACTCAGTGTCATCCATATTAATCAGCCACTCCCGAATCTACCTTTGATTCGCCGAGCAACTTATCATTTTGTCCGTAGCCTCACAATGCAACTCTTCATCTGCATTTTTATTCCTTTTGTTTATGTGCCTCTTTCTTATGTCAGCTGTAAGAGTCTGCAAACCGTAGGGACATGGTCTAAAGAACATGATCAGCTTTGGGAAGTTGGAAGACATTCTCCCATTCCATACATGATTAAATAAATTCATTCAAAAATAATTATGCTTAGTCCAGTCGGTCAAGGATCTTTCAGATTCTGTATGCAAGTGGCAGTAATGGATGATTAAATGCATTCTCTATCCTTCTTTATGACCAAATTTAGTTTGTGGGTGGAAATTTGAAAATAAAATGAGTGACCATAGTAGTAATCTTTGGGTGTGAATAGAATAGACTAGGATAAACTTTATTGTCCAGTCGAGGAAAGAAATTTGGTGTTATTGTTCCTTCCTGCCCAGGAGAGTTCAAACATGTCCACAGGATGTCATGTCAGGCTAGCTGCAAAAATCCCATTTGGTTCAACTACTCCTTCGAATCGTGCTTCCAGCGTGGACAGAGTGGACGTACACTCCCAGCACATGAATGCAAAAACAAACTTTTCACTCACATCACTCTGCACCTCATTGATTATGTTTAGATTAAAGGAGTCTGCAGCAGATGGTTTAATCCAAGAGATGGATCACTTCACAATAAAAGAAATTTGACTTTGTAGTGGATGTGCAAAGGAGCGTTCCCACCTGGTGACGTCTCTCCACGCTTGCCACTACAGCATATTACTACAGCACTAGGCGCGGTCCTCAGTTCTCCGTGTTGACAATGAACAGGTTGCATTTCTGGCCTCCTTGCCGGAATGAACTCTTGAACCAACGTGTTTTGTGACGTGTTAATGGCACCCGGCGGCAGGAAACAGAGGAGGCAATTATTTGCGATGACCGCACCGCCACATGGTTTTGATCATGTGTACTCTGACCATATGTATTGGCTTGGACATGACTACTAAATTCCCCATGTACCTGGAAAAAAAAGTCTGTTTGTTTTGTTTTCACAAAGCTTTCCCTCCAAATTCTTGCTCTCATCTTCACAGTTTGAAGTGAAGCAAATACAAGAACAGAAGAAAGCGGTGCCGTGAAGACTGCAGGAGAAATATACAGTCAAAACTTAATTAGTCCATGAGGATACTAGTATAGACCTCAGATATGCTCAGATTTTAATCCAAAATTTATCCTAGAAGATAAATCACATCTAGACAACATACAAAGGACATTTTAGTAAGATTGCAAATTTAACAGGTTGCAAGGTCTTGTCCATGGTAGGTCAGACGGAAAGCAAAGTAACTCTTCTGCTTTTTGTCCTTCTTTATAGACTTGTTACTCCATTAATTCTTGCTGCTCAATTGTTTCTGGATTCTCTTGAATGCTACACTAAATGTAAACACGACTTAAAAAACATTCTGTTAACCTTTAAAAAGATTAAACATTCCGTTAATTCCCCCTACAGTGAATAACCACCAGTCTACGGCTGCAGCCAAAACGCCCGTCGATCATATTCCTTGTGAATCAACACTAACTTTATGGATGGACATGACAGATATGACTTTGGCAACATCCCCCATCGCGTTAATCTACAGGTGCAGCCCGTAAATCTGCTCTGTCCGACTCCCCGGATGCTTCTATTTGTCATGAAAGATTTATCTGACTTATTAGTAGAGCACAATACCTGCTCCGCCACTGGGACTGGGCTGAGGGCGAGGTGGGGAGGATAGGAGTGGATAGTATCACAGGAAGCAGACATCTCATGAGTCCTAACCTCTTAAAGTCCTGACTGGAAAGTACAATTGTAGTTCTTTGTGCTTCAAATGGAACAAACAAGATGTGCATTTTTTCTCTGCTTAAAACGAAGGTTGGGGGGGGGCCTCAGAGAAATCAAGATGAAAGGGAGTGCACTACCTGGAAGCAACCGACTGTGATGCTCTTTCATAGCTTAAAAAGTCAAGATGACATAAGACGTATTTAGCTATGTGACATTTAGACATATTCTTCCATTATTGTTTCTCTAAACCCTAGAAATTTAAATTCAATGATTGTTTGTTCATATTGTTACTCAAGGACATTTAGTCAAATCTCTGCCTGTGACCACTTTTCATCGGGTTCATTCATAAGTTGGTGCATAGCAACCTATTGATTTAATTTTTTTCCTTTAGTAGATCAAGGAACTTTAGCAAATTGCTTTTATGCTCAATTGCTACTTTGAAATGTTCTCGTCTCCTTCAACATCACATTGCGGTTTCAACCTTGACGTATTATGTATGAATTGCACAACTAACCCAATGTTTATCATCCAGTAGGTCATTGGCGATGGTTCAGCGGAAGCCTTTGTCGAGTCTCGCTCGCTGTTGCGATTTACAATGGTGGCAAAGGCGTCTCATACCTAAAAGGCGCATAAATAATAAATCTGTACCTGCGACAAAAGGAGCTAATCAATTTATGCATGTCGGGTTTCACCTTGTCTGCTTGTAGATCCACAAATATGATTCTTAGAATGCATTTTTTTTCCCTTGACCCTGCAGCCTCTAGGCTGGCCATGTATAGTATAAGCCACAACAAAAAATAAACTCAGTCTTGAAGCAGAATCAGTGGTTATCTACAGCATGTTGGAATTTTCATTTGCAAGTGTTTTTTTTTTTTTTTTTTTTTTTTTTTTTTTATTTTTTTTTTTTTTTTTTTTTTTTTTTTTTTTTTTTTTTTAATAAGGCATGAAGGCCGTCTATTAATATCAAATGTAATGAATCAATCAATCAATTTAAGTTGGTCAGCACTTAACCTAGGGTAAAATTAGGGTTTACCCCTTTTTAGAATTTGGTGACAGAAGTGGAAAGCTTAGCCATGAGAAGTCCCACTTGGAAGGACCACTCAATGTTTTATTGACTTGTTTTTGAATGGCACTTACACTATTTGAATGGTGGGAAAACGTTTGTGCGCCTATTGGTTCAGCAGTGAGACCCGACGATTAGATGCAGCGCTTCTATAATGCAAACAGACAGCCTGAACTCAGTACATTTGAGTAATTGGACCTTGCGGGCAGACACACATGCATACGTACCCTCGTGCCTCACCACTCTTCCTTTGCATTTATCAGATAAAATCAGCCTGTTGTGAGATTAGAGTAAATGGGCTCTCTGGACTATGCTTGCCTTTCTCGGCCAGCATCAAATCTAGGAGCAGCGGTGAGGCAAAGCCAGACTTCCATCAGGTTATCGGGAAGAGACATCTCCTGGGATAAGTAGCTCTGACTTGGGAGTGTTTTGTCCTCTGAGCAGGGAAAACATCAGAAGGCTAAAAAGTTTGAACAGGCAATTGTCAACCTGGCAAAATATTTCATAGATACTGTACATGTTTAGAGGGCTTACTTGGTCAGCATTTTTTTTTCCCACCCTTTCAAGTATTTGCTGTGACTGAAATGTTCTGACCTGTTTCACTGTGGAAACAGAACCCCACATAAACCCAGTCGAGGAACACATTTGTAATTTTCTGTCTTGAGCTTTTAAAAATGGGTCTCCAGCGACATTTTACAATACCTACCACAAATCACTGTTATTAGACACCTTTTGGCCCCATCATTTTGTTTGTCTATGTATTCTACATTTAATGTTTAAGCAGTTCACTGTCTGAGCAAGGGCAATACTACGTGTTCATAATAATAACTTCCTATAAAGAATGGTTGCCTACAACCTCAAGGCTTTCGATGCATGAAAGCCATTTATACATTAATTTTCAAGTTTGTCACCTCTTAGTTCATTAAACAAAAGTAAGGACAGTAAGCTTTTGTTTTGAGTCAGTTTATGTATAAACAAAAAAAAGAAGAAAAAATGCCTACAAAATCATTTTGACGTGCCAATGGTTCATTGTTGCCATGGTGACCTTTTGCTCATCGTTGCTATTGCGTGCAACGCGATTTTTCTTTTCTTTTTCTTTCTTTCTTTCTTTCTCTTTCTTTTTCTTTCTTTTTCTTTCTTTTTCTTTTTTTCTTCTTTTCTTTCTTTCTCTTTCTTTCTTTTTTCTTTCTTTCTTGTTAATCTACACTGTAATCAGCAGCTGGGTAATGACACACAAAATTATCTTTGACATCTTCCCCAATAATCTTTCCCACCATACAATATGATCAATAAGAAGAGAGGCATGTCTTCGTGTAACATCTGTCGAGTAGAAATCAGGAGCTCTCAAACAAACCAATTAGGCCTCCAGTTTGTTCCCGCTGCTGCTATGTCCTGAGACCCGATCAGGCATGTAGATGAATGGCTGTGTTTGGAGAAGCAGAGCAAAGTAGCGGCTAATGGCCTCTTTGTTAACCTGGCTTGGCTTTGTCTGCATGATCGATTCACGCAAGTATAGCAAACAAAATTGGGGCCATTAGCGGTTGAGCAATATGTTGTTTACTTTCCCTTGTTTTTTTTTGTTTTGTTTTGTTTGTTTTTGTTTTTTTCTATTGTGAAAGTAAGTTTATGATTCAGTGATAATCAGAACTACCATCATCATTCACAGAATTTTTTTTTGTCTCTCATTCTTACCACACTTTCATCCCAGCATAGCATATAAAACTTGTGAGTGGCATGCATATTAATTGTGGTAATGAAGGTCACCCGGAGGAGCAGCTGGAGTCCTCCTCGGTGTAGAAAACACTGGCGGTGGCTAAGTAGCCGCCTGCCGCGGACCAAGCCGAGGCAATCAAATACACCATATGCTTCCTCGACATCACCCGACACCTTTTGCAGGGTTGCCACAGCGACGTTCCGCCAAAGCGCTTTTGAAAGACTTTTTGGGTAAATATGAGCTATGTACATCCCAGAGACGACGTGACATGAGTTGTACATCTGATCTAGCTACGTTGTTGCAATATCTGCTGAGGTTTTCTTTTAATCTTTAAAGGGATACTTGACTCATTGAGCCATTTTCAACAGTAACAAGTAGGGGTGTGAATTGCCTAGTACCTGACGATTCGATTCGTATCACGATTCACAGGTCACGATTCGATTCCATACCGATTAATCCCGATACGAATTTATAAGTCGATTGTTGCGATTTTTTTTCATTCAAATTTAGAAAATACTAATCAGTAAGCTTGTAGAGTGTAAGATTTATATGAAAATGTATTATTTATTTATCTGAAATTTCTTATGTCTTATAGAGGTTGTAATCTGTTTCATGTTTGAACAGCATTAAAATAAAATATTAAGGCTTAATGTTCCGTTCATATAACATTCTTCCATGCTCAAGGTGTGAATCCTAACCCGAAGTCAGACGTTTTGTTGAATATTTTTCCATTAAAAATGGAAGTTTAAAAATCGATTCACACACACACACACACACACACACACACACACACACACACACACACACACACACACAAAAGGCAATGATGATAAGACGTTGAATCGGTAAGACTACCGAATGAACAATTCTGAGCTCTTAAAAAAATTTATTTATTTTTTTTAACTAGGAATATTAGCAGCAAGTCATAACACTGTGTAAAGTGACTGATAAACGGCTTGATGGGACAAAGAAACATCTAGATAACAATTGAAACATTGCTAAAAGATGATTACCACACAGAGTAGTCCATGCAGTAAGGCTCATCTCCCCCCCAAAAAAGTGTCTTGGAACATGTCCGATGTTGAGTTCCCGCCAACGACTAATGAATCAAAAGAAGCTAAGATAATCATAATCACTGTATGAATTCAAAGAGTGAGAGCAGACCAGAAAAGTGTGTCCCCGCCCCGGCGAGCATGTCACCCTTCCCTGTACGCATTCATCAAAAACGGTGTCATTAGAGGGCACAAATTGCCTCCTCTGCCAAGATGGATCTCAGAAACGCGCACACACACACAGGAAGTTTCATTTGTTCACCGTGTTAGTGCTTTTCCCATCTGGTGACTCCGTGCAGCAGGAAAGCAGCTGGGAGTTGTGCGAGTGATATTAATCTATGATATCATTCTTCCTTTGCTTTTGTGTGTTTTGTGTGACAGGAAGAACAAGTTGGACAAAAAAAAAAAAAGACTCGAATGAGATAACCTCAATCATTACCTTCAACACACCCCCGAGACTACAGAAAGAACAAGCCTGTCGTCCCCCCACCCCCTCCAAACATAAATTACACAAAATATCCAGGAAAGCCTTTCTAAGAAGTTAGTGTGTGTTCTGTGCTGAACAGAACTCAGGGCGCGTTATTGGGGGGGGGGCTCATCCATGCCCTTATTGTGAAATACCAGAGCAGAGCCCACCCATCGTCTGACACAGGAAGTCACAGCAGCATAGCAGCAGGGGCCCAGCAGTGTGCTCTCTCCAGGCTGTTCAGTGACATCGCCTCCTGAGGGTAGATGGATGTCATTGTGCCCGTCCACATCCTGTCTAACCTTTAAATCTCGATTGGTACCAACGCAAAGTTGTGCTGTCATGGAACTCACTTAAAGTAGTAATCCAACTCCTCTCCCCAACCGGAGCACACATAATGGTGCCATGGTGCACTACCAGGGCATGTTTTTGTTCAATATCATAATGCCTGAGTGGGCCTGTCAGTTAACGATTGATGAATGTTGTTCGCCAATTCAATGACGTTGCACATCAATCACAGGCCTCAAAAAGTTTGGAGTCCAAGACTTCTTCACGCTGTTCTTTGAAATTTGATGAAAAACGGATGGTTGGGGATGCGGATGCCGTGAAAGAATGGATGATTTAAGATCAGTCAGTTGCTTCACAGCTGTGTGTAATGATACATTACCTTTGGTCAATATACAGTGCTTCCTCTGAGGTGAAAGGCTTGTAAAATTTTTATTTGTCCGTTACTTCGTCGGGGGGTCCAATGTTAAGCCATGCTCAGTGCTGTTGCGGGTTGTATTTTGCTAACTTTAGTCATCTTGTTTTTGTTCCCATGCCAGTTCAGTTGATGGGATTCAGCCAGTTATTGACAATTAGCTTTTTGTAAATAGATACTATTCAAGTCTTCGTTATCCAGTTATCAACTTTGTGAACAAATTTAATTTTGGTTTGAATACTTGTTCTATTCCTGATGTCCCACGGTTGGGTCCATTTGTTTGTGTTGTTTGACAAGGAACGCTCAATGAAGATGTATGTAGACTGCTACACTATCTTCCCATGCTAGTTGATGAGTGGCTAACTGCCTTTTTTTAACTAAATATTTTGGTTTTAATACTAATAATTCTAACTGGCGTCCTGGAGTTGACTCCGTCTGTCTGTGCTGCTTGACAAGAAGGACCAATGACTAAAGATTACATTAGCTTCTTGTGTTAGCCTAGCCTGGAACGTCTTATGAACCAAGACTTTGATTTGAATATTGTGTGTCAAGATGTAGACATTCGCTCGACACAAACACTGAACCTTGTACTTTACATTTGTAGCCTCTGCGGTGATACAACTAGCCTCCGATGGCTAGCTTCCCAACCGTGAATCAACAAATTTGATTTCTGTGACTGCTTGCCAGTGTTTGACTCTAAAGTAACCTAGACTGTTACATTAGCATTTTGCGCTAGCCGCTGACTAGCCACCTGCAGTAAGATAGTCTTTTGAGGTCAAAAGGTGAAGCACTATTGTTCCTTTTCAAAACACCGCTGTATTTCAAATGTCGTCGTGTTTTCTTACAGGTGTTCCCGAACCTAATGCCGTTCTTGGATCTTTTTGTAGTGTGGTTGTGCAATCCTAATCTTAGTAAAGCCCTTTGTATTAGCCACAGTGACAACCTCCACTGGACCTTGTTTAAGGGAGAACAGCTGGGCGAAGGAAATGAGGTCTGAAGACATGTTTTGATACATCATATGTTTTCACTTTCAAAGGTCTCGAGGTAGCATCCGCATCACAGTGAGTTACAACTGAAATCTATGACATAAAGTAGTGTAATCATTTTATGTAAGTAACTTTATTATTATTTTTTAATATAACCTTTATCAAACAAGGTGTGCAATTTGATATATATTATCATATTATTTATAAGCCATTCAGCAGTGTCGGTCTTGTTGTATTTGACCCAGGTTGAAAGATTTTTGCTTCCAGGAATTCAGTTTAGCTCATCCTGAAATCGTAAGTGTCCAGGAATGTACTGTACCTTGTTTTGAAATATCCCTGTTTATTCCATGTTTACTGTGTGATGACAACCGGACAGTTTATTATCTTCTCGCATGAAACACTCTCCAGAGTTTTGGCACATAGTAGCCTACATATATTTTCTTACTGCAACCTTCTCATTTAACATTGGATTGGCATTGTGATACATGTAAATCAGCAATAATTGAACACATTTTTATTTTTTTTATTTTAAATCGGTGTCATATAATGAAAGCAATAAGTAGTACACATGTAGAAAGTAAATGGAACATAAGTCAAAACATGACAATTTCTCATTTAGTAAACATGAGTGGAATTAATGAATGCCGCTAGAGAAGTGCATTCATCTCATACAACACATCGCAGTGGGAAAGTGAGAGGCCTGGTGTAATTAAATATTTGCCCGTATCCTAGAGCTTGATCTTCAGAGGAATGCATTGTGTGCGTGGGTTTGTGTGGACTTGGCGCAGCCTAAATAGCAGTCTTATGAAGTCGTCCAAGGGGTGCGAAGTGATGGACAAACTTGCAGGGACAATAATAGGGCATTTATATGACTTGCAAATGGCCTTAATATGATGTTTCCAGGTGCAGGAATATAACCTTGAACACAATTAATTTGTCATTGCGGATAACCTAATTGGTTTCTTAGCATCCTCATTAACAATTCTATGACTTTGACTCAGCGGGCTGAGTTTTGCTCATCATGCTGCGGCATTAATCACCAGTTTCACTTCCTACTATGTACAGGTGTGTCGCGGGGGGAATGTCACAGTAATCAGCAGCGTATTTGCGCGGCTCGGCAACAAGATACTGAAGAGGTATTTTATTTATTTATTTTTATAAAGCACACAGTATGTCCTTACGTTTTAAAACAAAAAGCTGATCTGCATTGAGTATTAATGTTAAAGTACATCCATACTTGGGTTGAAGATCATCTTCGGTCATGTGATAAACCAATAACTATACAGTGAGTCGTCAGTTAACGATGGTCCTGAAATTCGACATTTAAAGGTTACCAGCGGCTTGCAGCAGAATTCATGGTCAGCACGAGGCCAAATATTCAGTTACTTTTGGTGCATTGCTGTTTGGCGCATTGAGTGGTGACTGGTGACTGTAATTCTTGGTTTTTCAGGGTATTTTTGAGTATTCTGCATGTCACATGTTGAGACACCTGGGAACTGTTTTGTTAAGAGAAAAAAAAAAGTCAGGGTTTCTTTTATTACAGCAACAGTTGTGAGTTGTAACTAACTTTTAATGCCTTTCCTCTCGTCTCGATGGCCCGCCTCCGCTAAGAGTGCACTTGTTTTGTATGGCTACTGCAGATTTTTGTCCCGCTTCCAGAATGCTTTTGAATGTGTTGTGTCGTGTCGTCCTTGAGTGAGTTTTGAAGCTGAGTGAATAACTGCGGACAAAAGACAACTTTTTTTTTTTTTCTCTCCCCCAAAGTTTACTTACCCTTGTTGACCTGACAACCACACATTTTCATACAAATTACTCAACATAGCAGCTTTGAGACTTGATGTTTATCGTAGCGTCTACGCGGACTATTTAGTTGTCCATTTGTTAATCTCTTGAAGGGCTAATTGTTCACCAAGGTACGCGCAGTCCTATTGACTCCTTGTGTCTTGTCACTGCATGGCCACCATTCTGCCTGGGAGCAGACCTCGTACACAAGAGTCACAGTGTTCAAACCTTGTGAAAGCACTCAAAAGCCCTTTTGTTCTATGCCGTTGATGCTGGCCTCGCCACTGCTCACGGTAAATCCACTTGGCAGGCTCTCTGAGGATAACAGCTATGGATAACAGTGGAGGATGTTGACCTGTAATCTTAAGACACTTTGATGACTTTTGTGCCTTCTCATGCCATCAGATTGTCATGCGTTGTAGCTACTTCTGCTAAGTGACTGGGCAGATGAATTTTTGAGGTCATGTTTCCTAAGTGTGTACCAAAACACAATCCCCTGTCGACTATCTACTTGATCTGACCCACACTGCTCACCCTGGCAACATGGTGGTTAACGGGAGCTAGCTTAGAGAGGCTCAGTTTTGTCATTGATTTTTGATTGGTTCGGGTTTGCAGCCTCAGACAATGAGCAAAAAAATAGTCCACTGCAATAATAATGTAATATTGTTGCCAAAGCGAGTAGCGTGACCAACTTCTTCAATATTTAAAACGGATACATTCATTCAGCAGATAGGGAGACCTTTTGCACAACTTGGAAGATACAAAATAGCCCCTGAAACGTCAGCTATAGATAACAGTCGTTCCAACATTGTTTCTTGATTGACAAGAACGAAGCCCAGTGGACAGCAGTCGCAGCATCAAACGCACTTTTTCAAAGACATAATGCCTATTATTTATACGATTAAGAAGCAGTGATTTAACTGACACGCTGAGCTACTAACTGAATGTTTTTCTTAGTCTTGACACTCATTTCATTTGAATGTAACCTGAAATACAAAGAAATTTCAGTTATGTGGTATCTCAGCCTGATTCTGGCAGGCATGATGATGCTGATCTGCTTGATCTGGAGTACATGCAGTCGGTATAACAGGCGTAGAAGAATTAAGAGCTGAAGAATGACATAAAATTACCCAGTATGCAAGTAGAAAATACTATTAGTACGTGGACAATTGGAATGGAAATTAAGTAAAACTTTCCTCCCCTGTCCTAGCATTACCCTTATGCAAAAGTGGTGTTCTGCCTCTGATACTATCCCAGAAGTCGGAACATAAACGGGTCAACTTGTATAATGTTGATACAAGACAGCGACATGGGGGAAAAGGTATGAAAATGCCACCTTTAGACTACCTATCCATGTTCTAAAACTGGGCAGACACTGCAAATTAAGCCAGAGTTTGAATTCATTTGTCATCGTTCGTCTTGTGATGTACATGAGAAAGAGGAGCCATTGGCACCTCCTGACTGTTAGACATAATGACTTCACACAACTGAAGCAGTAGTTAGATTTCTTGCACTGTAAATGGCAAGCTAAAATTCATGGTTTAAACTGTTGTTGTCTGTCCCTATGTGCCAGTGTAGCTTTCTTTGAGTTCTAGCTGAAGCTTGCACACAAAGGATAGAGAAGCGAGATGTCTTGTTATCCCGTTTGGCAAGGGAAATTGTGAATGTATCTTTCAGTTTTCTGATAGCCTTAATGGGGTCATTGTCAAGCTACTCGCGCGTTTTATACTCTCCATCTGTTTCCTGCGTCGGATCATATTTGCTTTTCGTTTATCGTACTCCTAACAAGCTGAGATTCGTTCATTCCGGTATGATGTTATGCTCATTTGTCACCGCTTCCCTCCTTTTCCCACATCTCAACACAATTCTGATAATATTTCGGTGTTGGGAAGCCGAATTTTTGCCTTCGGGCTGTGACAATTGTAGCCAAACACAACAAAGAACTAATCCACTGGTGGAAGTGACTGCATGTCACTATCGGAGCATGGGAAAGAATCCTCTGTATGGCCTCACTCTGACAGCCAGCAAGCATGGGAACAATAGTCTTAGCTCTTAGCAAGGCTCTTTGTCATTATCACTGGATTTATACTTTTTATGCTTTAAAAATCCCTGCTTCTATTTGAGGGAAGTGTGTCATTCTCTGATTTCAAACTCTGTCCACATACGATCTGAGCTCGCAATAAACCAGGAAATCAGTGTGCCACTAAGATGAATAACATTTGTTGTCAGGTTTGAGCCAGTCCGCTCCGTGGTTTGATTGATGTTTCGGTCAAGTCCGCATTTGTAACCTTATATCATTGTTGAATTATATTCTAGACTGCCGGGACAGACAGTGAAAGTCAACTGAATATGAAATTAATTTGAGAGCCTCAAAGTTGTCTGGCACTTTAACGCTTCACTGCCGATGTGGGATTCTTCCATGACCTTCAGACAGGCGTTTTCCACCAAAAAGTCTCGGGTATCACGGGACTTCCTGTTTAACTGAATTAAACAAACCGTGCAACAAGGCTGCCAGTGAAAATGCAGTGACTAACATATTTTCATTGTTACATAATTGCTTTGCTAATCCTCGGTCCCCTGTGTTTGTTTACAATTCAAAGCTGCTGTTGGTGAATATGTAACTACTGGTACTGAATATGTTTGGTAAAGCCTTCCAAAGCTTTTCTCTCTCTCTCTTTCTCTTTTTCTCTTTCTCTTTCTCTTTCTCTTTCTCTTTCTCTCTCTCTTTCTCTTTCTCTCTTTCTCTCTCTCTCTATGTCAGAATTGCACTTAGAGCCAATCTGTTCAGGAGGTGTTTCTGGACCACATTGAAATAAAATAGTTACAGGGGGAAACACAGAATAGTTGTCTTTATTCAGATTTCTTTGTGAATACGAGGTTAGTCTTTTTTTTTTTCTTTTTTTTTTTTATTAAATCATGTCTCCTACTGTGAACATTGTACGGTGTTTTTTGCTCAAACACTTTCTGGCAGGGGTTACATGCAGGCATGATTCAACATTAGATTCTGGTTTAAAAAAAGAAGAAGCCGCTTTTAACATATTTTCTATCAGTAACAGCTTTGTTCCTTTTCAAGATACAGTACCACAGATGTAAGAAATTATTCTGTTGTGAATTTGAGCACCTTTCATGTCGTTTAGTCCTCCTCTACCCTCTTCCATTGAATCCAGCTGTCAATCTATTTTGGGTGGCCCCTAGAAATTTTGTATTGTAATGATCTATTTGGTCATGCTTGTGGCTTTCTGTCAGCCTTTGTTCCTTCCTGTGACCACAGGCCATTGAGGCCAACACCTCACGTATTTGCTGCAGCTGTCCAAATGGACGCACAAAACGGATCCAAACATCCCCTCGCTCACCGGGGAGCTCACTTACCGACTATATCACCTGATGCAACAATGGGCCCTGCCTATATTTGTATAAACCATATCTAAAGAAATGGCCGACGGGGGCTTACGTGATGGAATGTGACATGAGCCAGTGATGGTCGCAACTTTCGGAGAGCGGCGGGCTGGCGCAACAATGGAGAAAGTGACCCCAACACTTCCTCTTATCTGAGGCGACACAATAGATCACGCCGGATGGCGGAAGCGGAGGTCTACTCGCCGGGTTATAAAAGCAATAAAAGGAACAGGTCGTCTCCGAGAAGTACACTATGAGCCTGGATGATCCGTAAACAAACATGGACGTTCAAAGGAAGTGTACATAATCCTGTATCAGAGGGGCCAGTTGAGGACAGGAGGTGAGCAGAGAGATAAACCAACAACACTTCTTCCAACAAAAAGTTTGGCAACGCATTTATCTCCACACATTGCAGTATCTTGTTGATTTTGATTGAAAGAAAGGGAAATAATTCATATTCATGGCTGGGCTCAAATTACTGTATGTGTACCCTGTCTATGAATTTTTGGGGGGGCCTGTCTGTTCATCTGAATCCCCAAAGTTAACTTTCTCATACAATTCCTCTTACAGTGACGAATAAGAAGCCAGCCCACGTCACCGTCACCAAAGTGAAACAGTTCCAAGGATCGTCTGCCTTTGTCAAACGCTCACAGTGGACTCTCGACCAACTACGGCAGATCAACGGCATCGACTCCAACAAGGTAAGCCACGTCAAATTCAATTTGATGGTTTTTACGTTCTCAAGTGGTTGTCTTTAAGTAACAAATTCTCTCTCTATTTTTTTTTTATGACAAGGACTGCGCAGAGTTTGACCTGACGTTCGATAACGCCTTTGACCAGTGGGTCGCTGGTTCTGCGGGAGAGAAGTGCACCTTTATCCAGATTCTTCACCACACCTGCCAGCGCTACATCCCAATGCGGAAACCAGAGTTTGTCAACTGTCAGGCCAAACTGCTGGGAGGTGAGAGCTCTGAAAGAAAAAAGAAAGAAGTCCCTTTTTTTTCCCCCACTTTTTTTGTGCCTTGTGCTGTGATGTGAATTCTAAAATCAGCCAGCACCTGAAATGTGTGAAAATGCGTGCTTGTTTGTTCAAGTGATGGTCAACACAATTTAACTAACGTTGTTCTAATTAGGGATGGGCATATTACAATTTGCATTGATATAGTGATAGTTATTATTTTTATTTTTAAATCTGCGCCACTACTCTAAACACGTTATGCTAGTGCTAATATTGCATTTGTGACCTATTAAGCAGAAAAATCCGCCCATTTTTGGCTCGTTATGATGCTGCTGTGGAAACAGCATTTCAAAATATCTTCTAAAAAAATCAATCAAGGTCAATCAAGGAATGTATTTCCCATCCCTAGTCGTAATTGTGAATAATTCCAAAACATTAACACACAAGCTGTAATAAATCCCTTGTCATTTGATTGTTTGTCAAAGAAGCAGTTAATTTCCGCCCCTTGAAATAACCTTAATATTATATGCATCAATATGTGTGTGTATTAGCAGAGCAATCTGAACCCCAGCAGCCAATTCTATCATTTCCTGACTGCAAGGATGTAAATAGTTAGCTCATAAAGCAAGCAGAGAATGTAGCATCCTGCCCGGATAAATCAGATATTGATCTGTTTACCCTCAACGCTCATCTTTGAGCACTGTTCCGCTTTTGTATTATTCATGGAGTTGTTAATACAAACACATCTCACCCTCCTCGCCCGGCTTGGCTCTCGCCTGACTTCCATCAACCGCAAGCACCTTGGCTCTGTTTGCGCAAACGGACAAACAGGCTGAGTCACTTAATCTTTTCTCCTCGGCAGTGGTAACATTGCAGAGCAGACTTGCTTGTAATGAGCTAGTTTGTTGCTCAAAGACTACTCGTGAGTTTTATTTTTTTAATGGTGATGCTGCAGCATTGATCAGGTTTGACTGCTACATCGGTCATATTGTAGACAGCTGTGTCAACTGGTACGAATCGAGGATGAAGATGTGTATGTAGCAAGAGGCATAACAATAGGGAAAAAAAAACATTTACTTTACAACTCTTAAATAACAGTTCTACTTGGATGGGACCATCAATACTCATTCATTTGTTGGTGAATTGATCAGTAGTGGTAAGAAAGTTACAAAGTCCTACATTTAACTTAAATCCACAGATACAGTGGATATATTAAAAAAAAGGCCTGCAAAATATAGTACTGTTCTTCACTTTTCCTGACTGTTTTTTTTTTTTTTTGCACAATGAATCTTTTCATTGGTTGTTATTCCAAAAGCATTATAAGAGTTATGTTAAAGTCATCATGAAACCATTAAAACTGGATCGGACAAGTTGTCGTCATACAGCGATGATATTTGCCACAGTAGTTGTTAAAATAAGAAAATTGCCAATTCCAAGATCTCAGGCTTGGTAACCTCGCGTTTTGTCGACTTACTGATTTTCTTACTTGAGGTGAGATAGCTCTGAGGATTCTTCTTGTGTTGTCGATGAGGCTGAAGTTGCTTTGTGGCTGGAGCCTCACGGGATGTCAGCATTGCTGTCCACTCCAGTTTAAGTCTCACACCAGTGCAAAACAAAAATCATGACGCTGCTCAGGTGTGGGACCATAACTGTGGGCGACGCTTATCGGCTGAGACGTCTGTGATTGCCTCACCCCCCAAAAAGTTAGATAAGGACTGATGTCGCAAGTTTTGATATTAAGAATAGGTCTGGGGATTTTCAATTTTCATGCACAAGGCATTTTCAGGCTTCATTGTGGGGTAGTGATGGCACAAGGGAAAAAAAAGTTTATACTGTGCCTAGTAGTAGTAGTGGTCGAGATCTCTCCAGTCATATTTTTTTAAGGTCCATTTGAGACTTTCACAGGTTTCCTAACAACCAACCATTTAAGTGGGATTGTTCGTCATGGCCATGCAATTTTTTTCTCTTTTTTTTTTTTTTTTTTTTTTTTTTTTTTCCTCTTTCCAGGATTGTTTTATGAAAAGCTGTGTTAAAGTTGCACCAGATACCTCAATAGCGTTGTTGCCTCGATCTCCCCTCCTCGCCCATTTAGCAATCCCAGCCTGTCATGGCCAAACAATTTACTGTTTAAACACTTTGAAGATTTGCATGAGTGTATATACAACTAATGTCATGTGCCTTGTTGTCACTAGTTGACTGACTTGCTTTGGCTGATATGAAATTGTGGACTCCCTGCATTCATCTAGCTAAATCAGCCCCTTCCTTTATCGACAGTGACTTTAATATCGCCATAAACCCCCGGTTCTCTGATCATTTTAATTTGTTCTCATTAAAAGTAACTGCATGTCATTCCCAAAGGTTTATGGCCTTTGTACTAAACTCATAACGTAGTAACCCAGAACTCGTTTCCACTAATTTAATCCAAACTGGTTTACAATCATAAAAATGAATAATTACTGTCAATATTTCTTCACTACAGAAGCCCAAGCAGTAGATTCGGTTGTTGTGCGTTGCAAAGTGTTTATGAACAGAGTGAGGAAAGATCTGGTTGCTCACCATAGTCTTCTCAGACGACAAGGTAAGACATCCGGACTCCCGTATTTCTCTGTTGTAATAGGCACTGTACGCCCAAATAGTCACTAAATCCCTCAAGTTAATGCCTTCCGGTTTCTATCGAGAAAATACAATTGTAGTAATTATAATTAGTTTTATAATTGTGCTCATTCACAAATGGTCATTTAAGAGTTAACATTTTAGACCATTTTAAGTTGTTCATCAATGCTATCGTTCACAGTACATAGACATTAAAGTGTTATCGGTGGAACCAGCGTGCTGCTAGCCAAAACAGCAGCACCGAACGAAGCCAATTCACTGCCTGGGAGTTAAATTAGTCTGAACGCTTTCTGCGTGTAAACGAATTCAAAGATGAAAAGACATATCAGACAATTAGCATATCAATCGACTGTGGTTGGCCACAATGTTATATTGTTCCAGAAATGTTTTAACTTAGGCAACTCCAACTACAACTAAGGAAATTAGTAAATGTCACTTTTTTTGTTTTGTTTTAATAAACCATTCTGCGTTATCTCAGAGGGTAACTGGAAGTGATCTTAGCTGTCTTTTTTTTTTTTTTTTTTTTTGAGACCGACACTAGTGTGAATGTGACTAGACGCTCACAGCGAGCGCAAGGTCCATTCCGCTCCCCCACCCTGATACGACTTGTCAATGTAAGCGGGGAGTACAAGCTTAAAGGGATTTCCAGTGCCTCCCTAAAGGTTATTTGTGAGTTATGTTCACTGTCCGGGCCCTTCACCGTCAAGCCGGCGTGTCGCTGACAAATGCCGCAGAAGGAGAATTACTGTACGTTCCGAAGGGCAGCGCAAGATGGAGTGTTCTTTTTGCTAATGGTTTTCCATGGTCGCCCGTCTGGCCGTGTTGCCTTTGACAAATTCAGTCAAGTCGGGACTGTAATGATTAAAATTGTGGTTTTTCTAAATGCACATCTGTAAAACTGACGTTGATCTGCTTATGAAAGATGCCGTTTGTACAGTGCTTGTGAATGCAGGCGAATGGGGAGGCAGAAGAACAGCCGAAGCACATGACAGGCGTAAGATAACACCCCAAAATCAATAAGTACTTTGCCAATTTAAGTAAACAGCTGCTAACAGACATGCAAATTTAAAGTATAAAATATATTTTTGACATCTTGGTTTTAGTTCCCCTTTGAGAATCTATAGTTACACATATACTAAAAGTCAAAATCCATCAAAGGTTTTGTGCAAGTTTGTGTTAAAGATATATTTGGAGGTTAAGTGTGCCTCAAAATTTAATCATCTTCATTTTAAATCTTTAGTTAGACCACTTTTTTTTCCAGTGTAATTTGCCTCAAAAGTTAGGGAAAAACATGTTGTAAAGGCTCAAGTTCAACCCAAATTTTCTGGTGGAATAAGTCTACATAAAAAAAATAAAAATAAAATAAAAATAAATAAATAAAAATACAAATCTTGACAATAATGTGTGCAGCCCCACTACTCTAAATATGGTATTTCTGGTTAATGTTGCGTTAGTGGAATATTAAGCAGCAAAATCCAGCCATTTTTATCCATCTCAGGGGGCGGCCATTTTGCCACTTGCTGTCGAGTGAAAATGACATCACAGTTGCTCAAGTCAGAAAACAGGTGAGCTGAGATTGGTCATTGACTGAGCCCTGAGCAACTACGATGTCATCTTCAGTCAACAGGAAGTGGCAAAATGTCCGCCCCCTGAGATGGATTAAAAACGGCTCGGAAAAAAATCCTCAACAATCCAAACTCAATCATGCCTCAAGTCAACAGTTAATCATTAAATCATTAAACTATACATTTTGGACTTTGCTGATAACCATCAACCAATAAGAAAGAGAATTTGTGATTTTTTTATTTAGTTTTTTTTTTCCTTAACTAATTAATTTATGAAGTGGAGAGCACACAATGCACCCTCTCTTACGACGATGCCATCTCTTGTGTCTTTGCCTTTTCTCTCGACTTCCTCTCATGAACATGAATAGCTGAAGGTCCTCTGATAAATGCGCCGCTCGTTAAGTAGATTATTTCGATGGCACTCGAAGTGCAGATAAGCATGTGCATGCCAATATTTGAGTGCAGCGATTTGTTTATTAAAAAAAGTCTCCCTGCCCTTCCACCCACACATGAGCGTCATATTTCCCCCAGCGTTATTCTTGCACAGCAGTGATAAGACACAGTGTACGCAATACACTGGTGTACTCGGCCGTGTACATGCTTTACATTAACAGGCCGAATTGAACCTCGTTGAGCGTAAACGTGACTGTTGGCAATTTGTCGAGTGTATCTGATATTCTGAGGTTCCAGCAACACAGCAATGGAGCCAGCCAATTGACAATCACATTTTAGCGCCCAATCGTTCGAGGAGTCCAGCTATGCTGTGGACTGACTGCCGTTGATATTTTAGTCCTGGAGTGCCCAACCAATAGATCACAGTAGACTGCGGACTGCTCCGAGGTCGACCTCGGGGCGAAAAGACAAAAAAAAAAAAAAAAGTGGAGTTAATTTGGTGAGATTCTCAGGGCATCGATTAGTTTGCAACGAGACTTTTCTGGTATTCACAAGCATTTGGGTTGAGATGTGAGTAATAGGTTCCTTCACTTTGCCCTTCTTTGGTGGCATCACAAACTCTATCAAGACTTGTGTAGAAATGGCGGTTTCAGGCCCATTTTCTTACAGAATAATCCACTCCCACGCACTCCAATCAGATGCTTCTTCACACAGCGCCTCCCTGTAATTACAATCTCCAGTGGGGGGAAGCCCAGGCCGTTGATGACGGGGGCCTCGGGAGAAACGGAGACAGCATGAAGACAAATAAGATAGAGATGTTCTCCCCGGTGCACACTTCTGGAGGGCTCGGGAGGGTTTGGGTTTCCAGTGATGGGAGTATTATGTCCCGGACTCCCTTGAAGGGATTCCGAGGGATCTGTCTCAAGTGGAATCCAAGAGAAATTCTCCCCCCCCAGACAGGAAATGGGCAAGAATGCCATACCTTCACTGCTGTCCTTCCCCGCGTGCTTCCCGGCTGTTGTGCAACGCGCGATATGTTGGATGCTCGGGAATAGTCTCCCAGACATGTCTTCGTAAAATGACAGATGACATCCCGGCCAGAACTCGGCAGCTGCAAAACTTGCTGTTCCTCATCGCGCTGTTAGCGTAGCGCAGTAGCTCCAGTGATGTGCTGCAGATGGATGGCTTGTCAGGGCATAACCTGCACTGGGGGGCCTCCATGAGTATCTGAGGATCCGGCCTGTCTGCGGTCCACTTTTAGGCGTACAGGGGAGTATTTAAACTTGTGCAGGGTGCTTTCAAAAAAATTTTTTTTCTATTCTCAGTTCAGTGTCATCCACCTTTTGGTCAGGCCTGGTTGCCATTTCGTGTAAGTGACATTCACGTAGCTGGCATGGGATCAATCCCCACTCGTGCTATAATTACCATCACCCCATGATTAAATGACAACCGCTGCTGAGAGAAAGTCCACCTTTGGCCTGGTCTTCCCACTCTGATTGGCTTATGACCCGCTATCAATATCATTAACATTTAAAGAAGTAATTTAATACAGATGACTCTGTTATTCTATGACTGATCATGTCCATTGTTTTTTGTTTTTTGTTTTGTTTTTTTCCCTTTCCCCCCTTGCGGACAACAGGCAACAGTATACTCCACTCGGCAGCAGACAGCGTGACGAGCGCCGTGCAGAAAGCCAGCCAGGCTCTAAACGAGCGAGGCGAGCGACTGGGCCGGGCCGAGGAGCGGACCGCCGACATGATGAACAGCGCCGAGCAGTTTGCCGTCACAGCACACAAGGTGAGGCCGCGGTCGCGTTTGGCATGTGGTAAAATGCGCAAATTCGCGACGAATAGCTAAATATACTTATCTTAGAGGTGCAACGATGAATTCATCGAATAATCGACAGATCTATCGATCCAAATAATTGTTTACATCCCTGCGATGAAGTGATATACAGTTGTGAGGGCCGAGTTGGTATGAATAGCAAGTGTGACTAATTAAATTGATGCCCAAAAAAAAGTGTCGATTTTCAAAAATGTGACCCTTCTTGCAGACAAGAGACAACATTCAAGATAACTAACACAATGCTCCCGCATAGTCTCCCGCTTCCCCTCATTTACACTCGGGATGCGCCCTCGCTCTCCGTGCATTTCAAATCTCTCCCAAGTACTTGGCCTGCTGTTCAATTTAGCTATTAACATGCAAAATGATGGAAAAACCCAATTTGCTGTGTGGCTGATTATGATGGTTACACCGCAGTTGTCTTGTCTAATGGCGCCATGCATCACACGCCACCCAGGCAGCCCCTGTTTGCACTTTGGTTGGCATCATTGATAACATTTGCATTAAGCGCTCGTGCTTGAATATTGTCAAGCTGTACTGCAAAAGCACAGTTTTTATTTTATTTTTTTTTATTTTTTTTTTTATTTTTTTTTATTTTTTTATTATTATTATTTTTTTGTATGGAGCGTCATTAGGGGGACAGGTGGGTGACCAGCTCGACAAGAAAAATAGGGCTGGTCAATATGACTTTAAAATCTCTGATTTTTGTGTGGGATTATTATTATTATTTTTTTAAACACAAAACTATTATTATTAACCACCTACTTCACTTAAAAAGTAAATTGCAATGGTATCCCTTCTGGGATTTCTTTTATTTCTCCCGATGCCAAACAAGCTTTGAACCTTGCATCAACTTCCACACAAATACAAAAGAAAATGCATAGTTTTTCTTTACATTTAACATGAACATAAAAAGCTGACATGTACAATGTAAAAATAGACATTACTAAAAAATAAATAAAATTAAGACATCATCTGCATTAAAATGTATTCCATACTATATGTCTTTAAAATTCTTACCCTGTATATATATTTCTGAAAAAAAAAAAATCTTTGTGCATGCAGGAGTCCTAGACAGTGGTCATTTTCAAACACTCTCCAATCTGCTGTAAAGAAAGTACAATTTCTCCCGTTTGGACATGACATCCAGATAAAAGTCATCTTCTTTTTTCCATTTTGCCACTGCGCTTCCCACATGTCTGCACTTTCCTTGAAGAGTCTTCCCCTCTTGCTAATGGCAGACTGGCCTCCCTGCTGCGCGATGCATTTTCAACAGTGGCTGACGCACAATCTCCCATGAAGACTCATTCGTTTGCAGGTGTCACTCATCTGCCTCCCCCATATGAGCCGTTTAACGCTACTGTGATATTTTAACAGTGTGTTTGTTCTTGAATACTTTCCTGTAGTCAGCCATGTAGTGCGAGAAGTGTTTAGGCAATGAGGGTCACCTTTTGACTCTCCTCACTCAAGTACAATTCCACTCATGAGGAAGAGGTTCTCGTCAGGAGTGTGTATTTCTGTGTGACGCTCTACTGCCCCCATCTGTCCCAGCTCAGCGTAACATCCTACATACACCTTGTTTGTGTGTGACTCAGAGGTTGTGGTAAGTCACATATTTGTAAGTCATACTGTTACTCTTGAGTCTTAACATTAGAGTTTCGTGTTACTGTGGCGAAAATCAGGTTGAGTCCCCACTAAGAATCAAGTCATGCTTGCTCAGCCACAACCTATAATCACTAATTAGCTTTGTAATCAGTTGCTGTTGCATTCTTTGTTCTATTTAATTATTCTGTATTTTTTGAAGTACCGTACAATATTATACAGTGCTATTTTTTTTTTTTTTTTTTTTTTTTTTTTTTGTCCAACACATACAGCCCAGCTCATTGCCAGTCACAAACCCGGGTTAAATAAGAAAAGGTTGTATTTAGGAAGAGCATCCATTCATGAAAACCCACAGCACAACAAAGTGTTGTTGTTGTTTACATAGATTATTACTATGTGAGTAAATGACTGATTTCTCCTAATTTCTAATCATATTGATCAACACCCCCACCCTTCTCTACTGTGTTTATCCTACAGCTTGCCATGAAGCACAAGTGTTAAAACAACCACTGCCAAAAAACCAGCTTGTCTTCAGGAGGGCACTGGAGGGGGTTATCGTCAAATCACCGCTTGCCATACAGGACTCTGGATTTTTGTTGCTTTTGAAAAGGACATTATTATATTTGAGTATTGAAGAAGATGGAGAAGCAGTAGTAAATGTGTTGACTTGACGGCAAATGACATGCTAGTGTTAACGACCTGGCTTCGCTCATTTGTTCACACAGACAAACTATGACTCAAAAATGTGGACCATTTTTTTTATGGCGGTTTTTACTTATTTATGAGCACTCTGGTGGGTTGTAGCCGCACACTCATACACTCACACACACACGAGACATTTCCTTTTTAAAGCCTATCCCGTCCGTCTCCACGTTAATAATTAGATGACGCCCTTGGGGGAAAGCCTAAATGAATAACCACATCCGTGGCATAAACGGAGAACATCTGCTCACCCCAGCGTCATGATCGATAAATCCACAAGTGTCCACTGGAGACTGTTTTGGATGTGGTGCACTTTTAAGTAGACTGTTGTTGTTGTTAATCATTTCACAATATACAAAACGAGTTTTAAAAAAAATGCACATACAGTGGAACCTCCAAAGCCTAACACAATCTGAGTCAAAAGCAAATTTTCTATTGGAAAATATTTGAAATCATTTGTTCCAATGTCAACACTGCCAACATCATTGAATATCTATGTAACAGTTCCTAGCCATTTTAGTATGAATTCTTCACTGATGCACATCTTTTAACATGAACTGCCCAACATGTATAAAAGACAACCACTAATCTGGTGTCAAATGTGAAACGCTTATTGAATTGATAAGCATTTAGCACTAAAAGCTAACAGTCTACAGAACATTTTCTCTCACTGCTCCAAAAAGCTCCAAATAAGTCATATGTTCACAAAAAATAAAAAAAAAAAAAAAAAAAAATCAATACCAGCTCTTGAGTATATGCTGACTGTTATCAAAAACTTTTATAACGCCAACCTTTTGATCACAACAAGAAAATAGCTTCTGGTTAAGCTAGCAGTTAGCACAAGAAGCTAAAGTCTAAAGACAGTCTGTATCTTTACTCAGTTCTCCTTGTCAAACAGCATCAACGGATGTACTCGAATGTACAACAGAAGTCACAGAAGAGCCAAAACAACTCGTTTCTTCACAAAAAGTCAGTCCGGCCCTGCTAGATTGGGATAAAAATAAATAAATAGAAACCTAGCAAAATATGAACACGAGGAAATCTACGAGCTAGCATCTGTCCTAATAAGCTAATACAAACGTTCAGCCCAACCAGTTGATCCTCTATTTGTGTATGGCAACAGCACAAGCTTCAGCGAGCTTCCTGATTGGCTGTCATTTTATCATACGTCAAAATTGGAGACAAGCTCAGTGTCGACCACACACCCAAGGAATTGCGGTTGATAGGAAAACTCTCAATGCACCGCACACCACAGGATAATAACAGGATAATGTTAACCCGCTTAACTTACCCCACACCACAAGAAAATTGGTCAGGATTATCTTTTCAAGTCATCAAGTAATCAGTCCTTTTTCAACAGTGATCAGAAAAGGGGAAAAATGTTACGTCCAAAATTTGAGTTTGAGGTTACACTGTAGATCACACATTTCACAAACTAGCCAAACTGAAAATATTTATTCTGTTTTTTGTTTTTCTGTGAAAATATCCTGCACTTGAAGAACAACATATTGTTTTGCATATTGCAGAATGTTTGTGTTTGTGGGAGGCCCCATGCGTCGCTTGGATCCGCTTAGCTTCTGCGTGGTGAAAAGCCAACCGTGTCAATCTTCTCTGGTCCGTCTTGTACAGCTGGTGACGCCTTTCAATGCCATGTTCACTTCAAAGTGCAAGTCCAAGATGGCTGCTGCTTCTGTAACAGTGGTCGCTTATCAAAACTGGCTTCTTTTTTTTTTTTTTTTTTTTTAAATGAAACCAAACAAAATAACTGATTTCAAATATATTTTCTAATTGACATTTTTAACATGCACTTTCAGCAGAAATTGTCAGTGTGCTTTCACTTCTTCCGTCTAATGCAGCTCTTTGGATGTTTATTGTTTTAATAATAAAAAATAAATCTGTCCAATTTGCTTCTGTGTGCCTTTTTTCCCCTCAGAGTGACAGTTATTGTATTGTTTGTTCATATTGATTTGTCTTGCAAGCCGTTAGTCACATTTTGATGTTTGCAGTTACTGTAAATGTTAAGGGAATCGTGTTGAATCAGTTATTGAGCCGTGCATGGAGACTGTTATCTTACGTGCCCATCACACCCAACAGGAGTCTTAAGTACAAGTGGAACTACTTTAACCACGTTGATAGACACTGCACAGGCATGTTTGTAAGACTGCCCCCATGTGCTAAATCATTGGGGCACGAAATTAAAATATCATTTCAGTATTTTTTTTTTTCATTCAAAATTATACAGTATACAAAACAAGGAACTCAAAGTATAAATGTGCTTTTTTCTTTTCCTTTTTTTTTTTTAATAGATACCAATTTCAGTACATAATTGCATAACTGTCTGCACACAAATACATAAAAATAAATGTTTTTTACAAATCAAAATTAAACTAAATAAATAAAAAAGACAACAGTGAAAAATCTAAATTAAAATGGCTTTTTGGCTCTAAGAGAAATATTTGTATTGTTAAATCTAAAGAGTGTCAATTATTACCCACCATTCATGGTCATTTCAATTGTTTTTTTTTTTCCCCTTCTCAAAACTTTGAGGGGTGTAACGTCTTTGTTTAGTATGCGATGCAACAGCTGCCATTGCAATGTACAGTTTCTTACCTGCGAATTACAACAATTCTTTGTTAATACAGTAATATAGGAAATATTGCAACACTAGTACAGAATCTTCTTCATCTATACAAAGGCCCAGTAGAATTCGACTAGAATGCTGTGACCTTGTGTGCTGTGAGGCTCTATTAGCAGCTTCAGGGCGACATGCTTTTAATCTTCCATCCTGTGGACTAAATCAACTTTTACAGTCAAGAAGGTATGTGAGGGTCGAGTCAATTGAGAAGCCATTTCATTCTCATTACCGCTAAAACAAAATGCCTGCAGTCATCCCTTCCAGTTGAGGTGCTTTTGTCTATATTTCTGTTTTATAGAATAGCATATTCAAAATTTGCAACCGTAAAACCATTTGCAAACATATTTGCAACCTTTTGCAATTTTGAACAAACCTTGACAAAAAAAAAAACAATGTTCACTATGTGCTCACAAGGTTTCGCCGCTGAGTGAGATACGTTACGTTAAAATAAGTTATACATGTCATCAACAATGTTTTCAAGCACAACATGGATCCATTCACTTATCCGTATCAAGACCGTATATCAAAAATGGTATATAAATAGAGGAAATTTTTCTTAAATGTGTAGCTAGAGGTTCAACTGTATACATTTGTTGTTTTGCATAAACTCATATTTTTCATACATTTTGCTCTATTTCATACTAAATTTTCATGAGCATTTTTGCATTTATGTATGTCTAAAATTTTGTGGCCATTTTTTTTAAGGCCAAATAGTACACAGTGAAATTTCAACATATGTTTTTCGACAAAATTCTCATTGCTTTTTGAGTGTCATGAACTCATGTGGCCTGTTAGACTTCTTGACTTTTGACCCCCCAAAATGAAAGTCCAAATTTCCAAAAGCGCTGACATTTCTGATCACTGTAAAATTTAGTCCAGTCTCCGCGCACACGTATGATGAAAGGATGCATGCCTGTCATTGATCCATCTGCCGGGCCTTGCAGCATATGTCATATAGACCAAGGAAACAGATTGGCTGCAAATATGCGCTGACGTGTAATGTTTTTTTTTTTTTTTCTTTCCCTGCGGGACCACTTGAAGCCTTCAAGCAGTCACGTGGATGAAGTGAGTCCATCAGGTTCCCTTTTACAAAACATACATCTAGATGGGGGCCTCATCTGATGCTGCAAACTGAGGCCATTGTAACAGTTTTGTTTTAATCACTCTTGCAAAGCTCCAGTTTTTATTCTTTGCAATGACATTCTATGAGAAATCGATCAATTTGTGTCGTCTACCTGTGATTTATTGCAGACCATTGGTCATCCTTTCCTATGAGTCTGTTTCTGTTGATTTTGGCCTAGATGTCTGACCCTCGTGTCTTGCAGTTTTTAGCCCACTAAAAATTTCGACTGCCAATGATCGATATGTGGGCTGCACAAGGACTGGGTTAGGAAAACAACCCAGCATTTTTTTTTTTTTTTTTAAAGTGTGCAGTTGTACATATTGATTATTGCTGTAGCTATTTCCTATGCATCATCATGACATCATTATCTTTGTCAAAATATCTTGTCGGAGCTTAAGATGTCTTCGTCTGCCCCTTTAACATCTGTGCCGTGTGCATCATGGTAACCCTGTGATGGATCCGGCTATCAGTCTGGAGGCGACGCCCTGCGGATGTGCCGAGCCGACTGTGTGAAGTCTCTGAAATGATGGCGGGAAATGCGATTGTGGGGTGGGGGGAGCGTCATGGATGATGCGTTCTGTCTCTTCCGGTTTGTCGGTGATCCATCAGCGCGGCCTCATTGATGTTCTCCATATTATTCCACTCGACTGGGTCACGCCATAAGAGTTTTCGTGCAATCGCAAACGGCAGGGTGACTTTGAAGATGCATCTTCTGATCTAGCGGCCCCAAACTGGCATTGAAGGTGAAATCACATCACTTTTATCAACCTGTTTAGCTTCACGAGATCAAATGTATTTAAATCATAGACAACCATTAACGATGTATGCCACTTGGGACATTCTGACTTTGGGAATAAGGCCGAGTCACCCTGGACACTTCCCATCTATAGAATGGCCCAAAAACAAGGGTAATATTTCTTTTAGTAAGAATTAAAGCTGTTTAAAAATCTTTAACTTATACACGATTACTGCATGAAATGCAAGTATAACCTTTTTATTATTTTTTTATTTTTTATTTTTTTTTTATTTTACATAAAATATAATTTTGTCTTCATTTCAGTTAATGTGAATGTTGTAAGAATAAAAGCCATTTATGTTTTTTTCACCTCGTGTGCATGCATGTTCTAGTAGGCATTAAAGCAATTTTAAAGTTTTAAAGTCTAATGCACATTTTGGTATAAATTAAAGCTAATTTGTTCTCAATATGCATGTTCTACTTATAATTTAAGCTATTATAATGTTCAGTTACCCAAGGCAGGGTTTTGTATGAATTAGCTATTCTGGATTCATTAATTAATCACATTTTCATTCATTAGTAAGAATTAAAGCTAATTTTTTGTCTTAAATTACCAAGCAGACATTTTCGTTAGCGGCATTTCAGATTCTTAATTTATCCTAAAACGAGTAATAAAAATGAAAAACATTTTTTGTCTTCAATAACCCAACAAACGTTTTAGGAAAACTGAAGGCTTATTGAGTCTCCAATTAACCTAATATGTATGTTTTAGTAAGAAATAAAGTCTTGAATTGCCCAACAAGCATGTTTCTGGAAGATTTAATGCTATTTGAGCCTCATTAACTTGATATGCATGTTTTAGTGAGAATTGAGTCTTCAATTACCTAACAATGATGGTTAGTAAGATTTAAAGCCGTTTTAGTATTTAATTATCCACCATACGTTTTAATAAGAATTAAAGGTATTTGTGTCACCAATTAACCAAATATGCATGTTAGTAAAAATTAGACATTTTAGTCTTCATAGTTACAACACACCTTTTAGTTTAAAAAAAAAAAGGTATTCAATTAACAAAATCATATTCTTAATTCAAATAGTCTTCAATAATCATACACATTTTTTTTTTGTAAAAATTAAATCCGTGTTATATTTTTCTTTATCTTGAAGTTTAATTCAAAAAAAAAAAAAAAAATCCAGTTCAATTAACCTTGTGTACATGCTTTACAATCATGTCTATTTCAGCATAACATGCTAGTTTTGAAGAGTTTTTGGGACTTTGCGTCTCCCGTTCTGTCATTTACAACCTCACCACTAGATGCCACTAAACATAATCGTGTTATGACATCGCCTCCTTAAAACCGACTTGTGACTTCATAAATACGCCTCCGAGCATGACTGTTGCCTCTTGTGACGCCTCCTGTTGCAGCCCTGCTCCAATCCGCACCACGTGTTCCACTTCCTACCACCGAGTGGCGCTGCTGCACCAGCCAAGTCGCCTCCCGTTGGATGAACCCGTCTGAACTCGCTACCACCGCTGAAGGACCAGTTGCAAAGCAGCCAGTAGAAGTTTATCCGGTATGCCTAAATGTGCTGAGATGGAGCCTTTTTTTTGTGCGTGTGTGTGTGTGTTATGTTGCACTCTTCTCTTGTTCTCTCGTTCCCTCCCTCTCTCTGGTTCGATCGTCCTCTTTCTTTCCTTCTTGGAGACATGATGGTCCAATCCAGCTGCAGTCAATCTAATCCCTCTAATTCAGTTAATCTAATTTTTTGGGGTATGCACACTGCGGATCTGTGCTTTCTGCTGGATTTCTATGCGTGTGAATGCAGTCCTGAATAGCCCCACAGTCCATCTCCAATCTCCAGTCTGTCATGAGATGCTTGCTGCTTGCACAGTATTAATTAATGTCACACACTTTTTTGACCGGCTCGCCATATCACATAATATGGGGGGTAAGTGAATGTGCTTCTTTTAACGCACACCTAATTTGGCAATGCGTAAAATTGAAATTTGGTCGGAAGGATGGTCGATTGTTGTGAGGCAGAATTTGTGCATTACAAATTAATGCACAAATGAAATATTTGGTATAAATTGGCAACACGTGCTCAGCCGTTTAAATGAGGCAGGGGCGGTGTGGTGATGCAATCACGGGAATTCAGCTGAGGAAGGGGATCACAAGCACACACGCGTCACCCACAAAAACATGTAAATGGGAACCTAAACGTCTTTGGTCGAGTAATACACCAAATGTGTGTATCAACCAAGGGTATTACTGTTAATGGAAATGAACTGAAATTGGAAAAGGAAAAAACTAACTGAAACTACATTTGTTTATGTAATTATAATTAAAGTATAGCAAAAATGTCCTGTTTATCTTTTTCAATTAATTCCATATATGTTTTTTTTTTTCCTCAGTAGTACTGTACATCCATAACCTTGAATTCTTGCGGTATTTGTGAGTTCACAAACTCCAGAGAATACATCTTGTACCACTCCCGCAGATACGCTGTTCCCGAACCGCTGGTGGTACGGACCAATCACAGAGCGACATTGTGTTTGGGGGCAGCATATGCAACTGTGACGAAACCAGGAAGCCAGCGCCGACGGATGGGCTAACAAACAAACCTTCATTTCTAGCTGGTAAGATGTTCGTGCTTTTCCCTCTTCGACGTGATTGGTTAAAACAAACGTGTAGATTGTCGCATCGTCCAATCAGCTTGAATTTTTGTACAGAATGTCCTGCCTTTTCCCGACAAAATTACTATGGAGAGGTACAGGATGGATATGTACATCTATGCAGAAGAAATCATTTGGAAATACTAATTACATTTTATTTATTGCACAATACCTAGTACCTTTTTTTCTTGCACTTGACAAATACTAAAGAAATAAAAACAAAACAAATACTAAAGATAAAAAAAATAACTAAAACGAATAATAAAAAATGAACTTCCAAACACGCTCTAAAATCTACTTAAAACTAACTGAATTTGAAAAACAAAAACAAAGTCAAAACAAAATAAAATCTGGTATCAACCAGCAATATCTTCAAGATTGTGTCGTGTCACTTTTTGATGCTGATTCTGATTCCCCCGTCCAACTGACTGATTTGCTTTACAACGTGACAACATAAAAGTACATGGAAAGATTTGCTTATATTCCTGTTCCTGGCCGCACGTTTGTAAAAGCCAGAATTTGTGGCGCAAAATAGGCCAGCAAAATAAAATTGGCAATTGCCTGTCATGCCCACTAGGGGCAGACAGGAACACGAGTCATGAGGAACAGGAAGTTAAAGTGATCGTTTCAGGGAATTTCACAGTAAAACACCCTCAATATATACTGAAAGGGGGGAAAAAAAAAAGAGTTGATCCTTTCATGGTAGCTCTCATGAAATGGTACTGACAAATTTTTACATTTAAAAAAATGTAATTTAACACACAAGCAAAACCCTCTACAACATAACTGTGGTAATTATGGCATGTTGTGTGTTGAATGTTGAGTGAAAGCAACAACAACAACAGAATCCATTTTGAAATAAGGCCGCAACATCACAAATGTGTAAATTGAAGCTCTGGGAATACAGTGCAGTACAGTTTCTAGCGGCCTCATCAGTATTCATCAGCAGCTCCCCGTGTATATGCTACATGCGTGTTTGAGGGATTAGCCAGCTCTATTAGCAGATAAGAGGGACTTTCTCACTGGAAATGGCGGCCGATAGGCTATGTAGGTTAAACAACACTCGCGTGTTAATGACATTGACGGGATAAGCGCCCTCGCCACTTGTTTTTAAGCATTCAGCGCTTTCTCTCCCGCAGTTACGGGGGGGGATCCTTCGACTTGTCGTTTTAAAAGTAAAGAGAAATCCAGTCGGTGACAGTGAGCAGTCTCAGCGAGAGGACTAGCGACAGGACGCGCCCAAAGTGTCGCTGTCTGTCTGCCTGGCAGCAGACAAAAACAAAGCACATCATGTTCATCCAGTGAAAGTGGCTTCAGGGGCTGAATTGAAAAAGCTGCATCTGTAGGAGTACGTACGTCTTTGAAGGACACGTGGACACGGCCAAAAAAAAATACTCTAAAATGGCTGCTTCAAAGCAAAATGGACGACTTTCTGTGTCTTTTATAGACATGGCCACCAAATTTCAGGTTGCCTGGGGGGGAGGCGAATTTTCAAAATGAACAGAATTTCTGTTTTCCTTTCAGACATGGCTTCTTGAAACTATTTTCATGGGTCATAATGTACATGCCCACCAAATGTCATGTTACTAATAACTAATTGGCTCCAGGGATTGAATTTTCCAAATCTCTAGGACAAAAATGTGTTTGAAAGACACCTGGAAATGACCCTAGAATGGTCACTTCAAGGCAAAATGTCTGACTTACTGAGTCTTTTTAGGCATGTTTATTTTTTTCAAGACTCAACTGTAACTGGCTTACTTAGTTTGAAGTACACCTAGAAATGGGCAAAAAGTACCAAAAATGTCTCTCTTACAATGGAACATAAAAATGTAAAAATACTGCAGATTATGATTGCGGATTTTTCCAATAATGTTGGTTTGCTATTACTAGACGGTGTTGTATTGCTATCCACTCACACTATTTACATAGCTATCCTAAGGTCCAGTTTTTCCTTTAACCGACCTTGCGGACATTTGCGTATTGATTTATTGATGGTGTTTTCCTCTCTGATCTGGACTTTTCTATGCTCTCAAAATAAGTAGACCTGTTAGGCTATGGAGGGCCCTGCCAGCACATCCTCAAAAAGGTTCTCAGGTTTCCTCCCTTCGCAGTGGGTGAGCGGCAATACTGAGAGCCAAATGAAACTAAATGGAAAGACACCTAGGAGAGGAAAAGGGAATTTCGAAGAAGCATCTTAAAAGTAAAAAAGCTTTCAACCCCAACTTGAGTTAAAACTTGAAGCATTTGTATAAAAAGGGAAATTTCACATCTTTTGTACACTGCGGATGCAAATCCACACATTACGTGTAATTTGGAATCTTTGTAATGAAGTGTTGCCTCTGTGAGTGAAAACTGTCTTTTTTTGGGCAATATCTTTCTTACACATTTTGGGATCCCACTTCAATAAGTCATTAAGGTAACAAAAAGCCGTAATCGAAATTGGCCCAGCCGTCAATGAGGGTGAGCAATGGCTCATTTGCACAAAACATCACCCTACATCTTAAGTGTGCACTCAATGTAGGACCGACGAGACACGTCTTTTAACGTGAAGCTCTTGAGGTCGAACGGTTACCGGGAGACAGCGAGCCCTCTTTAAGATTCCTTCCTTTGATCCACCAGGTCGATACTCTTTGTTATGTAACCAGTGTTTCCATACAGATCAGCATTTTGAGTCGACTCGCACTATGGATGATTCAGTGCGGTTCAGTGAGTCGTTCGTATTCTCATCAGGACTGGATCTCCTTGTTTGGATTTCAGGGGATGGTGACCGACAAAGCTGAGAGAGTTCGCTGCCTGTGAATATTTTTATTCATTTAGGTCATTTTATTCTCAGAGTATTGAAATGATCACAACTGGACTGTTGTGGTTGTTAGCTTGGACATTGTTATGTACCCGGCACCATTTTGACTGTTCCCACGAGCTGGTTAATGATAACGACTCAAATGTACCCAGAGGTGCATAGCGAAGAGCTAAATTATACTCAAATGAGAGTACTGTAACTTTATATATATAAAAAAAATAAAAAATAAAGAAAAGGAAAAAGTAGACCTGTCCAAATATTACTTGACTACAGAGGTACTGATATGAGTTAACTTATGTTTTTTTTAATTTATTTTTATTTAACTTTTAGCATGAATGTCCATGATAAGAAATATAAATGTGCCACCTCAGACATTGCCTGGTAATATTACCTTAAAACATACTTTATTCGATAACATAAATTAAGTCAAATGTGAAATGGTTCAAAACTGTCGTCACCCTCTTAAAATAATTCATATTTTGACATAAATTCCAAAATCTTTTTGCCTCAAACATCTCATGTTGCTGGCCGTCTCTGCCAAAATCAATTACATCCTTAGTGTAGCAGACCATTCAATTCTACACCTGAAATTGAATTATTAATAAATATAATATACAGTAATCAGTATTTGGTTTAGTTTTTCATGTTCTCTGAAAAATGCAGTTACAAAGTATTTGAGGAAGGTAATGGAAAAAAACCCACTAAAATAGAACTGAGTTTTTAATGAAGAGTAATGTACTTCAATTGGTAATTAGAAAAGTTTATTGTTAATTAATTCAATAATTAATTATATAAATTGATTGAAATTAAGCCTTTGGAACAATTTATGATGTAAGAAAATAAGGGTAATATAGATTTATTTTTCACTGGACAGTATTTAGTGGCCAGGTGAGTTTATTTAGTACAAGGGGAAGTAAAGGGGCGGCGGCCATTTTGCCACTTAGACTTAGTAAATGAGTAAATGACACTTAGTAAATAAATGACAAAATGGCTGCCACCTTCCCCTGAGATTGCTAAACATGGGTGGATTTTGCTGCTTAATTTATATTCCACAAATGCAACGTTAATCAAAATAGCGTGTTTATACTAGTGATGCTGCACAGAACATATATTGCAAAGAAATTTTTTGACTTTTGATTTATAAAAATTCATAATTCATGCATTGTTTTGACAATTAGCTGCATGATTTAGCGTAATCTCATATGAAAGCCTTTATTTTATTTTTTATTTTTTCAAACTGCTCATCTTTTTTTTTTTTTTTTTTTTTTTTTAATAACTGTTCTGTCATGCATTGCCTGGCTTACCTTTTATTTTCATGCGCTCGTTGCAGGCTTTGAGTGGCAGGCCTTGTTTCTTGCATTTGTCAACCTTCGCTTAAGATGTCAATCTTCAGTCACGGCCCCCTTTCAGCCTTGACCCT
>NC_135422.1:12344139-12496639 GCF_051991245.1 Festucalex cinctus | reverse complement strand
CATGTCATGTGATTCAGACATATGATGTCATTGAACTCCCCGAGCTGACAGGGCGACATGAAGATTGTGTGCGTGCATGTGCCTTTTGGTGAATAATGTGCCTGTTAGCCAAGAAGACGACAAGGAGAAGGATGGAAAAGAGGGGTCATGGTTGTCTAGACTTTGTCATAAAATGATGCAAAAGACCCCCACAAACATTTACTGTCACTTGGGAAATGGTTGCGTAAGAATGCACCATTGAATGGTATATTTTTCTATATCAATCCGTCCATAGAAAGGAACAGCTTGTGATCTATTCATCAATCACATGCCCCAGTAGGTGCTGCTGTTTTGGTGAGCAACTGGCTCAGTTTTGTCGAAAAAAAGGAGCAGTTTCCTTTTGTACGCTGGGTGAAATTAAGGCGGCCATTTTATTCGTCTTCAGCTGCACGCATCTGTCCACGTGATGTCAATCAGTGGGCGGTGTCGTTTGTAGCGGCGTCTGCTAGTCTGCCTCAGTAAGCCATTGGTCAGTTTTGACGGCGTCATTTATACCTCATCTGTGGATTCAAGTCATGCCTTGCTGAGATGATGACATTTTGAAATGTAAAAACAAAAACACAGTCAGCATTTGGCTTGACCTTCCAACCCCCAGTGAGTTAACAACCTCTTGTAACAAACGGCTTTGTTCATCTTACCACAACACGAACGCGTCCGTATGCAATTAGGCGCTATTGTTTCGCCCCTTTTGAAACTGCTTGTTTTGCGTTCATGTAAAAAAAAAAGCTATTGATTTCCCCAGCCCCCTCCCAGCTCGATCAATAGCTGTCCGGGACAAAGCATGTGAACACGCAGCTGCAAATCAGGCTACAAGGCTTTTTAATGTTTTTTTTTTCTTGTTTTTTTTTTTATGTGATTTATTTATTTATTTTTTATTTTTTTGGGAAAAACAGCACTCAATGGTGTCTAATACTAAACGTTAGCATCCCGAGTGTTAGCATTTAGGTTGAGCGCTTACTTTAAATCAGTGGAGAGTGGAGAGTTAAAAAAACTAAATAAAATCAAAAAAGTGCATATACAAAAGGCCAAAATGCCCCCCCCCCCCCCCCCCCCCCCCACCCACCAATAAACTCAAGAAACTGCAAGCCAGTAATCCGCTTTTGAGGCTCCACATATAATATACTCACAGTACTGTATTATTTTTTGTTGAACCACAAAAACATGGCAAGATTGTCAAGGAAGAAACAGATGACCATAAAGCGCGCAAACGCGTGAAAATGAGAAAAAGCGAAAACGTAGAGATACTGTTGGCAATTATTATTGATCGTCCGTTCACTCACTACAGCTGTGCATTTCCGTGACAGAGGCTCTCCATGCTTTGCTTTCTGTCCACAGGTAAATGACATGTCTGCAATGTCTGCAATTATCCCCTTGTGCCAAGTTATCAAAACATGTATTGTATAGAATTGACTAAAAAGTAGCTTTTAGTCTTTATATATATATATATATATTTTTTTTTACTTCCACATATTTAAAGGAATCAAATTACTACTTCTTTTACCACATTTTTTTCCCTTCATTTTAAATATGTATATCTGCTCTTCTGTTTAATTACAGATTGTGAGTACTTTTGTCACCTCTGCTTGCTTCATACTAATATTAGCAGTTATTACTGTCCTCCACCACCTCCATATTTTTCCAAGTTTTAATTACTCTTGGATTTAAAAGTTGGGCGCAGTTTTAATAACTGAGCTTTTCTGCCTGACTTCATTGCCAAGTGTAATTAAATATTCATTGTATGAAAATCAGTTGTGAGGGTAATTTAGGTGCCTGTTAATGTACACGCTAATCTGACAGCTGTCGTCAGCCATGTGAATCCATCCACTGTGTGTATTTAAGTCTGAGTTTTGTGTATGTACTTCAAGATGCGCGTTGCTTACAGTGTAGTGTGTGACGCTGCAGATTACTCGGTCTTGAAGATGACTTGACTTGACTTTTTCTGATGATATGATATGATGTGACGACGCGGCTGCTGTTCCATCTGCTTGAGTCCTTATGGGGGGAAATACCAGGACTTGATTAGAAGTCATGATACCATTTATCTTTCCAGCTCACAGGTGCTGACTTGTAAAGATAATTTCAACGAGGGGACTGGAAAGTATGTGGCTTAAACCTTTAGGTACAGTCAATGTTGGCTTTTGCCATGTGCTCTGTGTAGCCACTCAAGCCTCTGTAGTAGAGGGTAAGAGCTCGAGCTCCACCTTTTAGGCAGGTACTGAGAGTTCACTGCAGGGGTGACGAAAGACAAAGTTTCAGCAAAAGATGGATGTCGAGATAGTTGAAAGTGGCTTTTAGACATCTACCATAAAACTTAAGTGGTAACTTTCTGCAGCACCATGCAGTTGCCGGTAACCGCTTCGTTTCATCAAGACTCATATTTACATATCTCTCTCGTCCTTGAGGACATGCGCTTTAATAGTTCCGTCCAGTTCACATCTTCTCGATGTGTGGACCGTCCGCTAATCTTTTGCATTGAGGACATGCGCTGTAATAGTTCCGTCCAGTTCACATCTTCTCGATGTGTGGACCGTCCGCTAATCTTTTGCATGTACAACATTATTTTAATGGTGCCATTAAATGACATCATCCCTCATAGAATAGAGACTGCAGGGATGTCGTGTCCTTGACCTGTTGGCTTCTGCACTTGTTATATGCTTGCAAGGGAGATACTTTGCTCTGTTTACATTTCTTTTGGTATTGTATCCATCTGTCTGTCTGTCTGTCTGTCTGTCTGTCTGTCTGTCTGTCTGTCTGTCTGTCTGTCTGTCTGTCTGTCTGTCTGTCTATCTATCTATCTATCTATCTATCTATCTATCTATCTATCTATCTATCTATCTATCTATCTATCTATCTATCTATCTATCCATCCATCCATCCATCCATCCATCCATCCATCTATCTATCTATCCATCCATCCATCTATCCATCTATTTATCTAATCGTAGATGATAACTAGCTAGGTCGCTAGCAAGCTATCCACTATCTACCAATTATATTTATCTCTATCCATCTATCCATCTGGATCTTAGTTTTTAAGGGAAATTCAACATTTTTATTCAAAGGATGTACACATTGTCATCATAATATTGTTCACGTGTGACACCCTCAACTTTCATGTTGATATTTGCGGTCAACGGAAGCTAATCCTAAGTGATAAGTGATGCAAACACAAAGAGATGTTCATGGATGAGACAATTCAATCTTGTAGGACAGAGCAGAGATTTTTATTTTTATTTTTTATTTTTGTATTGCGTTTCCGAATCATTGCTTCATGTAAATATGTCAAAGAAATTGTTTCAGTAGCCATAAAATTTTGAAACACGGGCCCGTAAAAGAGAGCACAATTGTTTTCGGGACACGCACTCACTCACACGCAAAAACTCAAACACAAACACGCAAATACACACACAGACAAAAACGGACTCACACAAAGCCTGTGAAGATGCAAACAAATACATGAACCCAGCAACACACACCCACACACCCCCCCCCACACACACACACACCCTCACCACACAGACAAACACTCACACTATCATCCACGCAAGCACACGCATACAAAAATGCCCACACCCCAAAGCGCACATGGAACAAAACAAAAAAAAACACCCACAAATGCACACATAAAAAACCCACTAACACAAATCTGGCCAGCTCAGCTTGCTCTTCATCACTTATTCACCAACACAGCAACACTGCGACCAGGCGCATCCTCTCGCCAGAACATTTCTTCTCAGCATTCCTCAATTTCCCCCACTAAGCTCTTTTCTTTAACGATGCAACGCAGCATCCATGCTAGATGATAATAGCGACGGCTAGCATGTTGTTACGGTGTCAAATAATGCTGAGAGGAGGAGATGTTGGCGTAACTAAATACACAGAAATGGACATGGAGTCATGTTTAAAACCGTGAAGGTGAAATCCAGAAGATTAGCCATTAAGTCTTTCTGTGTGGTTTTCTTTTGCTTTCTACACCAGGGTTGTGCAACTTAATGCACTTTAAACGAACTGTCAACGGTTCTTGTGGGAAGGAAAAAAAAGTTGCTTATTTACGTTTGTACGTTTCGGCAACTATTTAATTGGCTGCTGTACCTTTTCTGCCGTGAGACCGTTATTATAGTTTAAGCGTGTTTATGGTGCCCGTAGTTCATTGACTGTCGTGTTAAATTTGTTGTACGTCGTAAACATGAAACCGTGACTGTGATTTGTGTGTGCAACAGTAACATTTTGGTGGACGTGTTTCATCTACCTTCTTCAATATGGCGATACATTTATATCAAACATTTAAACGGGGTTTCTGATGTCTATGGCGAGGTCATGTGTGTCACGGCTGTATCCAGTCGGCCTTTGCATTTACCTCCCCCGGGCTGGGTGAGTGGCATACACCGCCGTAAAACTCCTTCCCTTCCTGTTAGTCACATGGCTGCAGAACATGGCTCTCCAAATGGCTTCTTGCAGTGCTTGTTTGACTTTGATGGACATATTTTCTCATATTTAACTACAACCACCAGTACCCCGTTTCCCTCTAATAGGAGGAATGCATCTTCTTAAGATGAATAAACACCTCCCTCAAATAAAACCCAGCAAGAGAAAAAAGGCGGCTAGTAGCTGTCGTCATTTCACATATACTCATGTTCAAAAGTATTAACTTTTGGGCCTATTTTATCTCTGTTGCTAACAAAAGCAGCAGCTCCACAAAGACGCACAAAACCTTTCTGAAGCTTACTGCATGTTGAAATTGAGTTCCCTGTATAGTATTAAAGATGACTGAGATGTGAAGACAGCTTTGCAATAGACTCTAAGACTGCCCTGATTGTGGTCACTCCACAATGTTTTGTGCAACGTCCAAAATAGTTATTTGCATTCTCTCGCTTGCTAAATCAGCAGCACCTAATGAAGCAGTATCAGATGATTTTTAAATTCCACACAGACATTTATTTAAAGAACATTAGTGGACTCTGTCTGTTGGTGGCTCCACAGTGTTGTTTGCATCATCCAAAATTGAGCTTTTAACTCTGTTGCTAACCAAAACAGCAACACCTAACACAAACCATACTAAAAATGATCTTATGTTCCATGGGCATGGCATCAGTAAAGATGATTTGCATTCCTGGAGACTGCCGTGTGGTCACCCCACAATGTTGTGTGTTTTTTCCATGGAAGTCGTTTGAAGCTTAAAAGCCTCCCCCTTCTGCAGTTGATTCGAAAAACTGCCCCTGGCCTGTGTTTGTGATGACATCATATCTTTTCACATGCTTTCTTCACTCTGCTCACAGTTGAACATTTTCATCTTTCCACTCGGTGTTTTTGATATATGGCCAGCTCAAGCAGTATCGACGCTTCAATAAAAAAGTGGATGTTTGCTCATTACTCACCGTGGCTCATACAAGCTACTGTATGTGAGACGGGTTTACAACACACTATGTATTGTGTTGTGTTGGAGGGAAAAAGTGCACGTTGTAATATTTCGCTGCACTCCCACTAAGATGTTTAGAAATTCAATGTTGTCTACACACTGGCAGTATTTTAAAATGTATTTATCTTAAGCTCATAGGAAATATTGTTCACATATACATTAAAGAGTTAACTATAGGGACCATTTGAACTCTGTTGCTAACCAAAACAGCAGCACATAAACATATGAACAGTCAGAATGAAGAGCATGTTGTAAAGGAGTTCCCTCAAGATGATTATGTGGCTGCTGCATCCTTAACGACAATTAGCATTCCACTCGGTGGATGTGGTCTTCCCACAATGCTGTGTCCAAAGTAATCATCAGAACGCTGTTGCTAACCAAATTAGAAGCAAGTAAACAACATTAAACGTGATCTTGTGTTATATGCGGACAGCCTCTTTTAACAATTCGCATTCCAGTAGATTCCCGACATGCGTCTGTCCCACAATGTCGTGTGCATTGTCCATAATAGTCCTTTGAAGTCCATTGCTAACCAAGAAAGCAGCACCTATTGAAGCACGATAACATTATGAAAGGTGAGGTCATGATAAGTGGAGGCGGTGTTTTTGACAACAATTATCATTCCTGCTAACTTTGATGTATGGTGTGTACATTGTACATAATAGTCGATTGAACTCTGTTGCTAACCAGAACAGCAGTACTTGCCATATTTATTTAGTATATAGACTTCTCGCCCAATAGATAGTTGTCACATGAATATTTATGTATTTATTTATTTACAAAGCATGCATTCCTGCTGCAGGATTGGGCATGATGTGCTGCATGGCTCCCAAACATGAAAAACCAACCTTAGCAAGGAAGTAGCCTCCCTGCTTGAGCCGTTGCCGCTTAGCATCTGTTCAACCTTGAGGGATCGATGGCGAGGCGCTACATCCGAGCCGGGGCTCATAAATAACAATGAAGGATGCGGCGGTGGGCAGCGGGGGGTCGTCACACGACACCCACGCAGACAACCCTCGCTCACACAAGTGGAGATTACACCGACCTGCTTCCACCTCCTCCTCCCTTCCACTTCTTCTACGAAAGAGTCCATCTGGTCGCTACCGAGCTATCATTGCATCACTGCCATCTCATTTTTGTACATTTACTTCAGTTTTTATAAAAACCTGTTTTTTGTTGTTGTTTTTTTACATTCTCTTTTATTATGTTTCATGTTTTTATATCTAATTCAAATTGACATCGCATTGTTGTAGAATGCAATTTTATGCACATTTATGCCACAATTTTTTTCAGTTGTCTTGGTGAGTGCTTTTGTAGACAGGTGCTTGGCGCAAAAACGGGCAAAAATCGCCATTTTTGGTAGTCAAGTCGAGTGTATCGTGTTTGGGATCGCGTTGTGCCTCGCTGGTGTGACAAAGAGTAGACTAGATTTTAGATTTAGATTTTTTTTCAATGCTAAAACTTAATAGCCATGTTATGTCTCTATAAATTTAGGACTAATACTACTTCATAAGCTGCAAATTGGATACAAACATTTAAGGTTATTTAAAAAGAATGGGCCCTTATACCTATTTTAGCTGGCAAGCTGAAGAATACTATAAATATCCAAACACAATGGATGCACTTCTCTTGATAGCGCGCACAACAGGGTGCTATTCGCAGTTAGCCCATTTCCAAACCACTTAATTGTTAAACTCATTTTATCTTGTGCGCGCCTCTTTGTGTGCATTATTTACCGCTCCCCTCTGCGGGGTTCTTCGCCCGAGGAGCTAAAACAATGCCAAAAAAACAACAGCGTCAGGCAGTGAAATGTGCTGAAAAGTGTTAGAAAAGAGATGGAAAAAAAATAAAATAAAATTGCAGCATCAGCTTGAATGTGTGAATTAATGATAAGGATTCCATCTGATCCATTAGAAGAGCCCCTCGGAAAATCAGGAATGATCATTTTCCAGACGAGTTCAGAGGCTATGTGCATTAATTGGAAAAATGTCAACTTTGTGCTGATGTTCGTACATTTGCTGACTCTATCGCTTGATTCTTTTCAAACTTTTTTCCTTAGCTTTGAGAAGGTTTTCCTCCCCTACTACATGTCTGTCTGCTGGTATCTCTTCCACGCTCTTAATACTGCAAAAATGCCTGAATTTTGTCATATAATAGCTTTTACAATATGCTATGTGGATATAAGGTCTTTAATCACTCAATCTTGTTTGCGTTGTCTGTAATAGTCCTTTGAACTCCCTTGCTAACCAAAACGGCAACACCCATCGAAGCACATAAAAAGCGTTTAAGATCTTACAGTATGTTATGTGGAGTCAACGTCTTTTAACACAATTAGCATTCCAGTATACTCTGAAAAATGTTTGTGCCACAATATTGTATGCATTGACTGTAATGGAGTCGTTTGCTAACCCAAACAGCAGCACCTACTGAAGCACAAACGTTAGCAAGACGCTCTTATGCTACATGAAAATGTTGTTTTTGAAGACAATTACACTTCCAGGCATGAAACATCCCGCGATGTTGTGTACATTGTATGTATAGTCTTTTGCACTCCGTTGCTAGCAAAAACAGCAGCACACACAGAATAATGTAAAGATGATCTTACGTAATGAGATGTTTTTTCACCACAATTAGATTTGACACATGGTCTTCCCACAATGTTGTGTGGATTGTTTGTGCTAACCAAAACGGCAGCACCTTTTGAATGTAAACAATATTCAAGATGAGCCTACGTTGTGTCGCGATGTTTAGCATTCTAGTATTCCACAATGTTGTGTGCATCCAATGTCCCTGTTTTGCTTTATTTCTCTGTACATGTCCTTTTTTAAAATTCAGTTTTAAACTCCAGTTTTCCTTGTTATACTCATTTCATCTATTGGCCTGTCTCCTGGTATCTCTTCCACGCTCTTTCTATTGCAGGAATGCCAGATGTGCGAGTGACTTGGAGCGCCACTGTGATGATAATGATTTTCCTGGGGTAGCTTTTTGTTGCCGAACCCTTTAGTCACCGTCTCTGGCTCTCAGTATGAGCTTGTATTCTTCTCGTTGTACATGCGGAGAAGATCGCTATCGGCGTGAAAAGCCGAAACAGACAGTCTCGCTTAAAAGTTGAGGGGAAAAAAAAAAAAAAAAAAAAGTCAAACTTTCCCTGCTCCCTCTTTGCTGCGGCCTGATCTTTTGGAATAAAGTTGGCATGCAGCAAGTACAACTTACTTGAATGTATGCAGTGTGTATATATACCCACCTCCCCTTTTTCCATCAAAATCCTCTTTGCGACGGGGATGGAACATTTTTAAACAGCACGTCCCGGAACGCTGCGGCGTCACACCTTTTTTTTTTTTTTTTTTTTTTTTTCCTACTGCAGTGCAGTAAGAGGGTTATATTGATCTATGTGGGGGCTCGCTTCTCCTGAAATAGCCGCCGTCAGTCGTTGAAGGAGAGGAAACAGGCGGGATGTTGTTTCAGGTCCCCTGATCCGATTCCCCAAGAAATACATTGACCCCCCCAGAGCACATCGGGGGATTGTGCTCTGCGTGCCGGGGTCATAAATCACACGTGTGTTGTTGATGTGTGGAGGCTGCAGCCTGGTGACGGTGATGTTTGGGTCTTCCAAGGTCTGCTTGTGCTTTGGATGGGGTGAAACAGGACCCTCATTTGGATTTGGTACGTTACGGAATATTGCGTTCCTGCAGTATTAAGTAAGAGACAGAACGTGGAATTGTGCTCAAACCACACCTCTGCTCTGTAAACAACTACAGTGCAGCTCAGCCTCTGACGAGTTATGTGCTTTTGCAGTACTTCAGCTCTCCTAGTTGTCGGCCTGTCTCCTGGTATCTCTTCAACACTCTTGAAATGAACTGAAGGACGATAAAAAGGTCTCAATACTTTGCATAACATTCAGCTTTGAGAAGGTCCTACTGCTGAGTTCTTATCATCCAGCTCATCTGGTGTACTTGCCTGTCTCCTGGTATCTCTTCCACACTCTTAAAATTAAATTGATGTACGAGAAAAAGACCTCAATACTTTAAATAAATTCAGCTTTGAGAAGGTACTAGCTGCGTTCTTGTCATCCAGCTCATCTGGTGTACTTGCCTGTCTCCTGTTATCTCTTCCACACTCTTAAAATGAACTGATGCAATATCAGAAGGCCACAATACTTTGCATGAACTCCGTTTCGGGAAGGTTCCTCCACTGGGTTCCTGTCCTCCAGCTCTCCTGCTATACTTGCGTGTCTCCTGGTATCTCTTCCACACTTAAAATTAAACTGATGTACCAGAAAAAGGCCTCAATACTTGACATGAACTTAGCTTCAGTAAGGTCCCACTGCTGCGTTTTTGTCCTTCAGCTCATCTCTTGTATTGTCCTGTCTCCTGGTGTCTCTGCTGGGTTCTTGCCCTCCAATTTTCTTGGCATACATAGCCTGTCTCCTACTATCTCTTCCATACTTAAACACAGCTTTGGGAAGGTCCCATGCTGGGTTCTTGTCCTCAAGACTTTCTGCAGTAGTAGCTGGTGTCCTGGTATCTCCTCCGTGCTCTTGACACAGAAAATCCTCTGGTCGAGGAAGCATTTGATAACCAGAAGGTTTCATTTTCAACACTAAATAATCCAATCTAGTAAGGTTGTTTAAAGTAGACAGAATTTGTTCTTTAGATTAAAGTCAGTTATCACAAAATTGTCTTTTTTAATGCAGATCCTGTCCGGCCATCCCGAGAACATGATTTTGCTGATCTGTTCTGTGTAATGCGAGTTGACACCCACGGATGTCAGCAGAATTTTTTATTTTTTTTATGGAACTTCCACCTCCCCCTCACACCCACCTCGCTCTCGACAGGGCGTCACGGCACACACTTCAGTCCCGTCGAGCGCTCACCTCTAGGAACAAGGGCGCCGTTGTCATATTCCTCTGTCCTTTCATCCTTAGTTTCAATCAATAGTGTCGTGCACTTGGAGGTGGAACGAGTAGAACGGTTCCCTGCTTAAATTTCCATAACTCACTTTAATGAGGGGGGTATTTGAAGGGAGGCATCTATTTGAGGAGAAGTGTTTATTTATTTATTTTTTTATTCATTAAATGATGCAATTACAGCTAGCCCGTGGCATGGCACTGTCTATTATTTGTCTTATAGAGGTGAGGTGTCTGATTCAGGGGACTTTTTTTCAGAAGACGCGACAGTTACAGCGCCACAGTGGCACCATCAGTTATTTATCTGCCTGACAGGTAAAAAAGGGAGGTATTTATTTTGGATGGAGGCATTTATGCCTTTCAGTAGAATAGAAATTTAAAGCTACCCAGTGTTACTAGTTGTTTGTTTTCCTTAAGGGGTGAAAAGGAGGTATTTATAGTATCTGAGATGAGGCTTTTTTGGACAGGAGAATAAGGAGACATCTATTTGAGGGGAGGTGTTTTTTTTTGTCTGTGTAGATAATGTAAACACAATAACTTGATGTGTTCTTCATTTTCCTCAAGGACAGAACATAGGTATCTCTTTAAGGTGTTTTTTTTTTTTTTTAAAGTAGATGAAGCAATTCCATCTACCTGGTTGGCACCACCCGGTGTTTATTTTGCTGTCGGAAGTAGGAGACATCCATTTAAGGATTGGTGTTCAAATTAGGGACACTTACAAGTGAGAGAGATATTTCCAACCCTTGTGGAAATGTGGATTAATTTCACACAATGATCTGCAGAAGCAGCGCCTTCATTATAGTCAGCAGTTTTTACGTCTTACCAAAACATCTCATGTGACATTTTCTCCTCAAGAAAATGTGAATCTTTTTTTTTCCACCCTTGCCAATTTTGACCGTCACAAGTATGGATTAAAGAACCTCAAACGAGGCAAACACACCTTGTCTTTTTCTTCTTCTTCCACCCACAACTTTTGGCTTAAATCCAGAACAACAGATTATGGACGTTTAGAATATAGAAAAGGATGGAAAAATGTCACATGAAAGGATTCACAGCGGAGATGGAAAATCTCGTACGCCTGCATATCTTCATGCCTTGTTACTTCTGACAACAAAACATTTTTCAGCCAATATGCTGCCTCCTTTTTATGTAATGAATGCATGTAATCTAGCTGCTGTTATCAAACTTTGCTGGCGTGCTTTTGCCCACATGCAAAACTAAAATGCCTCTCAGTTTGTCGTTGCCGATTTTTCTAGTATATAGGTTTCAGTTTTGGAGACACACTTTCTGAATTTTCATGATCTGAAGTGAAGCTGGCTTAAGGGGGCTGAATTTTCAAAATCTCTTGTGGTTGTATATCATTTGGGAAATAGAAAAAACAACCGTAAAATGGAATTTTCAAATCAAGATGGCAGCCTTCATGCACATGTTAGGGCATGCCTTCTTGAGGCTTTTCTGTGAGTCTACTTGTGACAGAGTAGACATGTCTGCCAAATTTCAGGAGATGAATTTTCATAATCTCTCTTTGAAGGACACTCTGAACCAGACAAAATGGCTGCTTCAAATCAAAACGGCAGACCTGTGTCTTGGCATTGCTTTAAGAGACTTTCTTATACTCATCATAAACGCACATCGACTAAATTTCATGTTACCAAGTGAAACTGCCTTCAGGGGCTGAATTTTCAACTGACTACAATCGAGCTTTCGTAAAGACTATTCATGGTGGCTTCATGCAGTCCTTATTAGTCACAAAGAACTTGACAGAGGCCACAATTTGTCTCATTGAAATGACTTTCTTCACTTTAACCTTAAATGTCTTTAATAACTCATCCTGACATCACCCCCTAATGAGAGCATCTGCCGCATGCTGCACATACACACTGTACTCATCGGTTTGTACTGTTTCACACGAAGGAGCACTGAGTGAGGATGTAGATTAGTCTGCTATGTTAGCGTATCATGATAGCCGCTTTTCCCCTGTGATGAGGTAGAATGTGATGTGTATAATGTTCGACTTAAGTTTCTCGAGCTAGACACTAGCTAGCCACTTGATCAAAAGGCACTAGTTGTGTTTTTATGTTTTAACTGTGACATTAGCATCCCTCGCTAGCCACTAGCTTGTTAGCCAGCAAATGGCAAAAGGCAGTTTTAAATGTGTACGTCAGTATACATATATGCTGTTACCTTTTTGAACTGGCCACCAGATTGCAACTGACTGGCAAGCGGCCATATGTTCACTTGTGAGCAAAAGGTAGCGTCTCTAACTGCGTTAGTTTCTTGGGTTAGCCACTAGCTGACTTAGTGACCATATTATGCTTGTCACTTGTCAAAAGGTAGTGTGCTAGTGTTACGCTTCAACTACTACATTAGTTTCCCATGCTAGTTAGTCACACTTTAGTTAGCTGGTGAATGGCTGACTGGCATACGCCTGTCACTACGTTCTCTTGTTAGCTATTAGCTAACTTAGCCACATATGCTTGCCACTATGTTAGCTTTATCTTTATCATATCATATTCTCGTCATGTGTGTTATGCGTGTTGTTTCAAATGCCAACATGGCTTTTTGTGCTAGCAATAGCCGCTAAATCTCTTAATTACTACATTAGCTATTTGAGCTAGCTTCTAATTTGTCGCCAACTGGCTAGTGGCCATATTTTTGTCATTAGAAAGGTAGCATAAGTTGAGCAATATAGTTTAACTGCTAGGTTAGCTTCTCACACCAGCCTCTAGCCGACTAGCTAGCCGCTGACTAGCTTCCTGCTCTCACTTGTAGCTAACTTGGTGTTTCATCAATGCGGTGACATCTTTATCTGGGTCCCAGTTTGTCCACTGAGGCATCTGCCACAAATTGAAGTGTCTTCCAGCGGACCAGGTGAATTAAGAGAGTAACTAGGTTATGAATGTGTGACGTTGTTGATTTAGTGACCATTACTCTGCTCCTCCGGCTCCGCACGATTTGTTGCCACCATCTGTCTTCGATCCAGCAGCAAACACATTTGTCTGATATGCTATGCTCCCCTCCCCCGTTCTATTGCACATGTACACTACATTTTTATCTCCTCCATGGACTGGAAGCTGATATATACTACAGTAGAGATTTTGTTTCTTTCAATTGCTCAAGGAGCCGGCTGTCATAAATAACTGGAGTGATTACATTAATCACATGACACTTCCAATGTACATCTGCAAAAGTGCACAGTGGACATGTATTTGAGTTTATGGATTATTTGTATTTGTTCTTTTTATGTCTGTTGTGCAAGGTGATGTTAATCATAAATAATAACTAGATCACATCACAAATAACCAGTAACGCATTGTGTTAGCGTAATTATGGCAGATTGCATGGCTTCCTTTGCGTCGAAGCTTCCTGACCTTTATCCTTCCTCAAGGTGATCCCGTCTCAAGAGCTTGTCTCTAGTGGAAGATGCTATTTTTGTATTATTGTATGTGCCCTTTACCAGACCTCCTAAGGTCCACATAAACAGGGATTTAGTTTTCAAGTTTTTTTCCATTGTTTTTGTTGTTTTTCTAGTGAAAGATGTCGAAAAATTCTTATTTGTATGCATTTAATACTGTATGTGTGTAGAATAAGATTAAAAATTAAAATGAAGTCCAAATTCAACCTCTGTGGATTATATATTAAATGCGTTTGGGTCATTAGTAGTGTTTGTGTATGTGAGTGTAGCTGTTGAAGTCCATAACTGAATGAAGGCGGTCTATACAAAGTGGAAGCACACATTTAAAAAAAAAAAAAAAAAAAGCCCACTTGGTGGGCTTAATCATGGCGACAAGGAGACAAACACCAAGCACCTTGGTGGAAGTAATGATCACCCGTTAAAGAACCTTCCGTGTCCCAGTTTTCCCGGGAGCACCTTGGTCGGCGTCCAGTGTCAAGACGGATGTCCGGCGTCCGATCAGCACGCCCTCACCTCCCTGTTGAGTTAAGATCCCGGCTGACCCTTTTTGGGCTCCCATTTGCTTATCGATCGCACGTTTTCATCAGCGGTCCGTGGTAAAGGATGGCGCAGGGGCGGGGCCCGTCAATCTTAATGCTGGGGGCGGTAACTTAGCCAAAACGCACTCCGAAGATGGAACGGAATCTGCCATTTGGAGCAAATGCAAGAGCGTCTCCAGTTTCTCTTGTTCTTCCCTGTCCTATTCTTCCTCCTTTCACCTCCTCTTTTACTTATTCTTTCCTCTTCTCTGAGCTCCCTTCTCATCACCTTTTCACTTCTCTCATCACATCCAAAAACGTTTTCTTCTCCTTATTCTCCATCACCTTTCTTCCTTCTCAACTCCTTTTTAATCCCTCTTTCCTGTTATCACCTCACCTCTCCAATGCTGCTGCTAGCACTTGCATAACTATTACATGACATGCACACGACAAACAATTGTAGGTTGTGTATGTTTGTGTGTGGCTGGTGTGTGTTTTTCTTTTAAGTTGCATAACATTATCATCAAGGTGCAGTGGCTGTAGACAGATCCCAGATCAGTTACAAGGTAATCCACTTTAGAGTCTCTTCTTCACATGATAAACACACACAATCTGGTTAGCCAAAGCCTTCTTAGCCTTCAAGTTGAGGCCTGCCGCCTGGCAAGCTGATTGGCCGTGTGCGTGTGCATGTGGATGCAACGGCATAGTTAAATGTGTGTGGAAAGCCTCAGCCATAAGGGACAATATTACATTTACCGCAGTGCAGGTAAAACAAATTTGGTCTATAAAATGAGTTTTATTACCCCCACAAAGGCAAGAGGTGATTGTGTTCATTTTTTATTTTTTTTTTAAACAATGCACAAAACTGTGGTGGGTGGCAGATATTTCGATACTCTAGATTCAGAAAATCCAGGTATAAATGCAAGATATGAGTTCAATCTTATATTTTGTAATGTTTTGGTATAATTTTATATAATATGACAGAGTAAGCGTTGCAGTCACGCCAGAAATCTGTCACTAATATCTCATTATTTTTTCATTAAGCTTAGTAAATTGTCCATTGTCACACTTTGAGGTCATCTAGCTTCCTTTCCGGCCGTCATGGTGGCTTCTTCCGCCTTTAAAATGAATAAATAAATAAAAATATTCCCCCAACTCTTGTGTCCTCAAGCCAAGGCCACACCAATAAATAAACCTTTAATTAGATCCCTCTACGCACCCCATACACACATATTCACGCACTCACACAATAAATGTGTGTGTGCGTATGTAAGGGAACAATCGGTGGGACAATTTAAAGGGAGTTCAATGGCTGTGTGCCATGCAAGTGCCTTTATAGTACAGCATACCCCTGTTCATTGTTGGGGGTTGCATATGAAAATGTTGTGGAGAAGCCCCACAATATAGAGAGACCACATATAAAATCTTTTTTTTTCAAATACTGTAGTTTTAAAACACACATAATAGAAGAATTAAACACTTTATATTCAAACAGCAAAATGTTCAGCCCAAGCCTGCTAGCTTAATGCTATCATATAATACGAAAGATAAATTACAATACCGGTAGTTGCTGTGAATATTAGCCTTCAACTAACTGCTACTTAAAGAAGAACTAAACACGACCATTTTCATTTCAATAACATATTCTATGGTCCACCACTAGTCTAAGCACAGTAGTCAAATTGTGTTATTATGTTTGTGGAATAAGAATTAAGCATATTTTTATCCATGCTGCTTGCACCATTTTATTTTTTTTCTGGGTTGAGCTGGGGCCCTTGGTGTTTCTATGAAAGGTTTCCCACTACTCTGGGACCTGAATGGTTTATTTTTAAATAATAAAGAGGTGAAATTTTGCGACAGTACACCAGTATAAATGGACTTTTTTTTTTTTTTTTCAAGTTTGACCCACAGATTTTACCATGTGTTTCAATTTATAGGTATGGCATTTCAGAAAAAAAAAAAAATCCAACTGCTGAAATTAACCCTTAATTCATAAATATTGCTAAATATTATTATTATTATTATTATTATTTTTATTAATTGTATATATATATATATATATATATATATATATATATATACATATATATATATATATATATATATATATATATATATATATATATATATATATTTATTTATTTATTTTTTAAACCTGATGTGCTACAGAAAAAAAATGAGGGTGGTTTCGGAATTGACAAAAGTTTACTTGTATCTCTGTTTAAAGGGAAAAAAAAATAGTAATGATTTTTTTGACCAGTGTATACAGCTGCTGATGTCGAAATGGAATAAATTTGACCTCGACAAAAAAAACAAAAAAAAACTTGTATGCTGGTTAAGAATGTTTAATTAAATGTTTTATTTAATAAAAAAAATCCCCCTATTATGAAAACAGCTTTGTTTATAAGATTCAATTCATAATTGAGGTGTAGGCCTACCTAATGTTGTGTCCAGCGAGTGTACGAGTGTACATGTAATTCATATGATTGTCGTGTGCATTTCTGCAAGCAATAAGTCATTTCCCAGTCTCTTGGATTGGTTGTGTAATCATAGCCCATGCTTGCGTGTGTGTGTGTCATGCACGGTGTGCACAAATTCCTCTAGGGGGGCATCTTTTCACTGAGATATAGCATCACACCGACAGAGGTGCTGATATGCAAACGGGGGTGACACGATCAATGTCACTCACAAGCCTCCTCATGTGGGATTCTACCTTACACATACTGTACAGGAAGTCAGCTATAATAGTGCTGTTTATTCTGCGGCGACTGGCCCTTTAAAACAGCTGCTGTTGTGTTGTGTGTGTGTGTGTGGGGGGGTCGATAGGGAAAGATGGGTTAGCTGCATCTCCTAAGTCAAGGTGATGTAAAAGAAGCCCCGCTGACTGCTGACCTTTGTGTCTTTGGCCATATATCATGCTGAGTATGTGTGTGTGTATGTCGCGCTCATATTCAGCCGAGTACGTGCAAAACAGCCATACTGAAAAACTGCGTGATGGACATTGTTCTGGCGACAGGAAGTGATTTGCAGACTTACGAGCTTGGAAATGTGTAGAAGAAGAGGTGTCTCTTGTGTACTACTATGATTACGTTATACAGTATTGACCTTTTCTAAATACGCTACGATGGAAAGAAATTGAAAATAGCAAAAATTCTCATAAATAAAGGTAATTCATCATTAGTTTGCTCCGTTCTCTGCTCTGTGTCAAGGTCTGATTTGTAAACATGTCAAAAATCAATCATGATCTTCAAGTATTAGGTTTAAAAAATGTCATCTCATTGCTCTTGGCAAAACAAAAATGTTTGCATACGTATTTCTTATGAGACAGCATTGATAGATTTATAAGACTTACAATCACTTCTATTTTTTTTTTTTTATCAGTTCTTCATATACAGTCGTGCACTTTCCTTGTCATAGCGCTCTCTCTCCACATAGCACTACTGTATATGATCATGTGCTTTTATGATAAAGCATGTTTCTTTACAGAAAAGCCACATGGGGAACATACATATTTCCAAGAACATTACAGGCATCAGCATTCCGACACACTGGGAATGCTGTGGTGGCTCCTCAGTGGGGATTAGCGCTGCTGCCAAAGTCCCAGCGGGCTAACGCTGCTGCTTCTGTGTGGGTTTGATGTGTTTATCACACTGGGCGTTCCCCAAGGCTCCCTATTAGAGCCACTACTGCTACTTTTCTCTCATCCTATGACTCCTTTGAAGAATAGCCATTTAATATCACCCCCGCCCTACTTCTCTTCTACTCTCTTTGTCTGCCTGCCTGCTTTCTTGTCACTACGCTGTTGGTGCATGTGTGTGCGTGTGCGTCTAGGCAGATTCAATGCCAAAGGTGCAGGAAATGGAGGTCAGAACTCATCGTTAGTGGCCAATGAATGCTTAATTAGGGACACAAATGGTGCAGCGCCTCCAGTCAGTGGAGCTAGAGCAGAAACACCAGTCAGCAGCACCCTTTCTTATTATGCGATACGCTGGTACAACTGCCGCATTTCATTATTTCATTATTTCTTACATTTTTGGAGGGACTTTCTACAAGAGGAAAAGCTCTCAGCAGAGCTCAGTATTCCAAGAGATAAGAAGGAATGCTCCATGCCATGTAATGAGGATACTAATGCTGCTTTCAGTCAATGACGGCAACTTCTCTAGTTTCCCACAAATCTGATTTATTAGACTTGAATGCAAGAGTTCGTTCAGCTTGTTATTGGGGTGCTAAACAAGACTTCCGGGGAATAATGCAACGGGACATGTCACATGCATAATGATCTTGTGTTTTCATACCATTACATTTTTTTCCCACTTTGTTATCAAGCTCAATTTAATCGATATCAAAGTATCGTATGACATTGCTTAATTGGTTTATTTGGGTTAGTTAATCATAAAAAATATAATAATAATAATTACAAAAAATAATTTTGTCATACATTTTAATGCAAACTAAATTTGTGTCTGACTGTTAATCAATGGAATAATTTATTCCAAAAAATATTCTGAATTTTTCCCCTTTTGTATTCCTTTTTTTTTTTTTTTTTTTTTAGGTATTTTTCTACTATATTTTATTCCCCTCTGCTTTTTTTCCTAGAATATTTTTGCGTAAATTTCAGACCCTACCATATCCCAAGATTCTTTGTGAAACAAAGCTAATTATTGAAATATGGTAGCTGAAATGTAAATATTGTGATTTCACAAATGCATGTTCACCTCCAAAGCCTAAACTTTAAAGATTATTTTCAAAGCTGATGTTTAATCACCTAGGATCATGAGATAAAGTAAGGATTGGAACATTTTATTTTCTGTTCTTTCCTTCTTCTCCCGCAATCTTCCCTCCTTCCTCCTGCCGTCCATCAAACGTCCTTATCCTTGTCGTGTGCTGACAAGCTCCCAGGCTATTCGGAGAGCAGGAGGGGCAAAGGGGGGCTGGAGACGAAGCCTCCTCTCACGAAGCCCACCCCCCACACACACACCCATAATGTCCGGGCAAATTCACTCTGCCGAGCGGTCATCACGGTTGACCCGTCTCGGGAAAACAAACCTTGACTGTTTTAGTTTGCCCATCTGTAATCATAAATCGTAAAATATCTCAGGTGTGCAAACAGAATGTCTTCTTGACGTGAGGACGCCAACATAGAGACATGTCCAGCATTGTTGTTTTTTAAAAGCAATTTGGATCCACTCCCCATATCTGGATCGAGATGGCCCAAAGCTGTGAGATAACAATCTGGTCAAGATTCCGCATATGGATTCAGATCAGGAACATACCTACTTATACACTAAATAAGTGCACATCAAATGTTATGCCTGTGCTGGTAAAATGACTTCAAAACAGATTGCAGACTTAGATTCCATAAACTGATCTAGATTCATACCAGAAGTTGATCAATTCATGCCAAAGTTGCAAACCGAATAACCCATTTAAACATTTAGTTATGTTTGTGTTAAGAAAATTACTTCAGTGTGGATTCCAGATCCAAATCACATAAATCCCTATCAGTGTGGATGAACTCCTCCTGGGTGCCTTTCCTCACAAGGTTCTTCTGTGCCCCACCATGTTGTGGTTTGCGTGTGTGTCCGTGGGTACGATCATGGGGTAATTGAGGGGGGGGGGGGGGGGCTTTTTCTTTTTATTGTATTATGGCTGTTTTAATTGTTCAGCACTTTCACTTAAATTCAAATACAACTGTATTTGAATGTATGAAAGGTGCAAAATAAATAAAGTTTGATATGATTTGATTTGAAATGGATTCGATCAAACCAAGTTTTCACGTCAAATTTAATTGAAAGCTCCAAAGATCCAAAGATAAAACGTTTCTCCTTGAATCACACCAATTTGGCTTTGGACCAAGCAATAATTTAATCTGTTATGTCTCCAACAAAAAGGATCTGCATCTAGATACACATATTGTAATCTATGATCCGGATTATGACCAAATGTTTATTCATCTGCACACCAAATGTCAACAATTTGTGAAACTTTAAAATAACGTTTTAATAACAAAATGAATGATTCCAGATAGATTTCAAGAAATAGATAATAATCTTTGCCAAGGTAATCAATTTGTCCTTGAAGGAAAGCAAATGGACTTATTAAAAACTGTGCATAATCTTTTGAGTTAAACCCATATGACAAAAATATTCTTAATAATGATTTTGAATATTGATTCCATATCGGCATCTAATCAATCTATTATTGAATCACCCCACATTTTGACATCAACTTTAATCTGTACTATTCGCAACATACTCCTTTGTTGTTAACTTGTTAATGGCTAATGTTTGCCAGCAAACTGTAGTGGTTATGTGCCGTAGTCTTGCTAGCTAGTAAGGTGATGTCGTGTTTATGTGTAAAATATGGTACTCCATCCCTTTTTGTCCTCATATGAACATCTGGCATGACTTCCCTTCCGATCTATTATTGAGTTTTGTGGCATGCCCCCCCCCCCCCCCAACACCCCCCCCCACACACACACCCACACACACACGCACCCCCACCCCCGCGCACACGCACACACACAAAGTCACAAATGATGAATAAGTAAAGGCGACACCACGAGAGTTGGAGATGAGCCCAGAGCGAATGACAATCACGCTCTCTCTCTCTCTCTCTCTCTCTCTCTCTCTCTCTCTCTCTCTCTCTCTCTCTCTCTCTCTCTCTCTCTCTCTCTCTCTCTCTCTCTCACATAAATGAAAAAAAGATTTGTTGTTCTTCGTCATTGGCTTCCCTTTCGGCGGAGCAAATGATCCCAGCTAATCAATCTCACTTGGCTTTCCTAAGAGGCTTCTTCTGCTTCTTTTGCGTGCCCCGTGGCGTAAGGTTGTGTGTCAGCGTGATGTGTGGATGCCATGCTGTTCAACCCGCATATGAGAACAGATCAAAACCGTTGCGTAAAATGATCTGGATCCAGATTTTGGATTTAGATTCTATATCTTGATAAGGATTACAATGTATTTGTCCTTGAGTCATTCCAAATGTAAACACCAAATTTATTCTACATCCAATTTGATCAAAAATACTAAAAGTTACACATCTCAATCTGTCCAAATTTTTCGATTCCATATTTGTATCTGAATCATTTCGAGTCACTGTATGTTCATTATCCAAAATTGATCTGGATCCATATTCTAAATCCCTACTCTGGGATCATAACCAGATTTGTTCACAAATCGAGTGTATTTATGTCCTCATTACCAAAATGGTTTGCACACTCAAATGGCAAATTTAATCTGAAATTTGTTTCCAACTTTTCATCTAGATGATTCTTTCTCTACATCTGGATATTGACCAAAGGTTCATCTTTTCTCTATATTGTTTATATCTGTTATTATATCTAAATATTGTGATAACTTTTAGCGTTATGTTCACAATGAATATGGATTGTGATTAGAAACTAATCAATTTGAACATCAGGCTAAAGAAAATCTACTCCATTATCAAAATTTAAAGGGAATCAAATTTCCAGCTTCTTGATCCAGATTACATATTACATATATCGCCACATGCATCAGCTTTTTGTATGTGCTAGCATTAAAAAAAAAAACAAAAAAAAGAATACTGGTAATATTTAAAATAGAACGTATTTATATGTTTTTGGGAGCCAATGAGTTAAAGGTAAATTAATTTGGCCTACACTACACACTAATAGTAATCAAAATCACAATTTCTGTTCTACAAACGCAGAAACATTCAGGTTTTTACATTGGTTGAAGTGCTGATTTTTTTTTTTTTTCCCAGAAATACACACTTCATGTAAAACTGATACAGCCATACAAAAATACACACACACGCACACACACACACACACACACACACACACACACACACACACATGCACTCATACGCACATTGACAGTGTCATCCTCCCAGTTGCCCAGAGGGTGTCACGGCGGAACGTGACAACAGCCCTAATGAGCTCGCTGGAGTGGGTGACCCTGTCGCCTGGCAGGGGAAGTGCTGTCGCCATAGCGACGAACAGGATCTAAGTCATGGTGTCATGCAGGTGTTTGCGTATGGGGCGCTATAAAAGACAATTATACCAAAAAAAGTCTTCATTTGCTTTTGGCGATTCACACACACGAGCACGTGGCAACATTAGCATGCAAAGCTTCAGCAGGCTGAGCAGGCGGTCATTATCTTGCCTCGTGGGTCCCAACTGTGAGTCATTGTTTTCCTTTCTTTTCAATTATGTCGTTTATAGGTTATATCGAGGAGTAATTCTGAAGTCAATTGCTAAATTGTCATTCACAGACCCTAGTGGACATGGCTGCTTTATGCCATTTTGGCCCACTTTTCATCTATTTCTTAAAAAAAAAAAAAAAAAAAAAAAAAAATAAAAAACCTTAAGGAACTACCTTGTTCCTTTGTGTAATTGTTGCTATTGCAGCGACGGCTAGCATATCATGTCTCAATGATTTCTTTATTTGAGGTTGATTTGGTTGATGCACCTCTTTTTGCCCCACATCTGTGTGAAATGTAACCCGTAAGCAAGCGGTTTGATGTTTCCCACGCACGCACAAAAACAAAACAACCCACACCGCTTAAGCAACAAAGCGCTGGTGTGAAAAATGGAGCGAAACGGGGAGCCAGAAAGTGACGACGGGTGAGCGGATGAGGGGTTTAGAGCTGAAAAAAAAAAAAAAAAAAAAGCTTGGGGGCTCCTCTCGCCGCGCAGTGTGATGATATGCGGGGTAATGAACTTCTCCACTTTGCGCATCAGAAGCGTGACACTCTCCTCTCTCTTGCCTCAACTGTCAGCGATTTGCGCACCCCCCCTCCATCCCCCGCCCCCTTCTATCATGGACCAAGCCTCCTCTAATCTCCTTCCATACACTACGCCGCAGCCCAAGTGGAGCCTCTGCTGACTTAAAGCCTGCGTTTCACTTGTCAGCCTAATGGGGAAATTTGTAAGGCGTTTAAAATGCGGACCCCCAGGCTATTCCTCCCACCGCCCCAGAGGTGTCAGGCTGGTGTCAGGAGCAAAAAGAAGAGACATCTCTAGAAAGTTTCGACACAGCTGAATACTGTTTTTAGCATGTTGCATTCATCTAGGTATGCTGCAATAAAAACTCACTTGACACACATATTAGTTGTAGAACAAAAGGCTAAATTAGCAATTAGCAAGCAACGAGCTGCACCAGTGAAGCATGTATTTATAGCCACCACATGTGAAAGGGGCGCTGTTGAGCCACGAAAGTAACCCAAGAAAAATTGTCAAAACTTTACAAAAGCCCAGGACTCCTCCATCCGGAAGATTGTTAGCATGCAAGCTAGCTGTTGGCTAGCGCCTCGCGACACGACATGGAGAAGCTCCCCAACAAGGCTTTAAGATGTTATATTTTTGCAGTTCAAACGTATGGGGATGTGTAGACATACTGTATGCTAGACGTACAAACATATTTAAAGGGATTACACCACAGTATTTTAAGCCCTTCCATAAGTTAACTACAGGCATATAATGATTAAATCTTACCTTGGACACTATGGCGATGTAATTTTTTTAAATGAAATATTAGGTGTGTTGCTGGTTATTTTTGTAACGCAGAAGTAAAACACCCGGTTCAGTAAAACCCTGCCTTTTTCCTGTGTGATTGCCACGCCCCCTGCGAGCCGACTGCAGTCTGCTGTTGGAGTTCTGCGTTTGAGCACGCCTCTGAATGCAAACCATCAATCCTTCAATAAATATTTGAAACATAACGGCTTTTTGCCGCAAGAAATCGAGGAAGAGGAGTGGAGGAAAAGGAAAGATGAAGGGGAACAAAAATAAAACCTGAGCAGGTCTCGAACCAGGGATTTGTTGCTTACAAAGCGAGCACAATAACCACTATACTATTTGTTCAGTTAGGTTCAACACTGCAAACGTTTTACTTGTAGTTTACACATGTCAGCCAATTATTGCACTTTGGCATTGCAAATGTGAAGGATAATTGATTGCTTTGAATTCATTCATGCTACTTTTGCCACAGTCCTATGGTGGTCTCAGAGAAAGTGGGTGTGCATTTAATACGCAGAGGCGGTGGGGGGGTGGGTCCGCACCTTATGACATCAGAGTGCCAACAGCTCGTGTTCTCAAGTTGGGAGGAGCTTGTGCTTGGAAGACAATGGATGGATGGGACGAATGGAGGAAAACACCGCTTTGGTCATGTTTTTTGGGAGGAATTAGCATTTTAATACGGCTAAAAGCTCCAAAAAATTTATTTTTCATGTTGCTGTCCCTTTAATTGACATTTGAAAGTTTATCAGACATTTATAGAGAAAATGTCTTGATTTTTCACTATTTTGAAGCCGTTTTTTTTTAACTTGACAGAGACTTTGAATAAGTGTAGCACGTTACTAGCCACCTCTGCGTCTGTGTACCGTGCCATGAACAACTGCAGGATGCCTGGTGGTCCAACACCACGCATGCGTTGACATCACTTGGCATTGTTGTCCTGCGGCGGCGGGCGGCAGGAGTCTCTCATCGCGCATGAATAATTAAAACCTTTGCTTTCCTGCAGGGTCAGCGACCAATAAGCAGGCAAGGTCGGAGCAGAGGGGGACTGTGTTTTGAAGTGTGCGTGCGCGCGCTCGTGTGTGTGCCGTACAGATGAAAGTGTGGTGCTGAGATTGGGTGAGGATGGCGGCGGGAGGGCTGGTACCTTGAGGTGATGTTGAGGTGCAGAATGAAATGAAATGGCTCGAGGAAAGGGTGGAGTGATTGCAAAACAGGATTGTGCTCTTGTTGGAGGGGCTGGTACAGAGCTGATTGATGATGACGGCTTTAAAACAACACTACGTAGTAGATATGGCCTTAAAAACGATATCTTTAAATCTATAATACAACATAGCGGTTCACAATAAGTATTTATCAATATAAAAACTAAATGAAATGCATCGATGCAGACGCAGCAGACTTCCTTTCTTTCTGTCTGTTTTAGCTTGCTTTAGCGTCTCATACATACTGCTCTGAACGTGCCCATAAAAATCAATTTCCAAGTTGAAACAAGCCAAGCCAGCAACAGTGTTGGTTGACCTGGCCTCATAAAATCTTATTTTTATTGAAAAGTGCACTTTGAAAACTAATTTTTAATTATGTTTGACATCATCTACCCCAGTTCACCAATCTTTGTTGTGCATTTTAAACTCAACCAATCACAGAGATAAATGTAGCTGAACCAATCAGAGGATGGAAAACGCTGATGTCATTCTGAGCCTTCGCAAAGGCACATGGTGGCGAATCTAAAATATGATTGGTTGAAAACGGAAATAGTGATTTCCGCATTGTTTGTGTCGTCAACGCCACCACTCACGATTCTGAAAGCCTTGGGCAAATTGCATTTACATTGCAAGACAGAAGCTGAGATCTGATTGGACAAAAAAAAAAAAACGACTGGAAGCTGCATAGCCAAAAACACAAACTAGAAAATTAAGACATTCCAAAAAATTTTGCTGTTTTTTCGAGACTAAAAATGAATGAATGGCATTTCCATTCATTTCGATGGGGAATAATCATTTAAGATACAAATATATCACTGTATTGTTTTGGCTCCATCTAGTGGTGTTGTTTCAAAGATGTGAGTTGAGGAGTTTCATAAAGATGGCAGTTGTGCTTCGCTGCCATCTTGTGGCAATTACAAACCTTTTTTTTTTTGCAGGGGAGGGGCATGAATTACTTTTATTTGAAGTAACTAACATACTTAAGTGTATATGTTCCACTATGAGTTGCATCAACTTTTGACTTTTATAACCTTTAAAGCCAGCCTGACATGACCTCACCTTGCTGTCCACCATGACCTCATTCACGTCCCCTCCCTCTCTCTCTCTTTAATCATCAATTGGCAGCAGCAGGGACGTGGATTAGACACAGGAACAGGAACGTGAAAAGGTTTGGCCGCACAATGCGACACGCTTGTGTCACGTGTGTCCGCCGTTTCTATAGGGAGGGAAGAGGTGGCGTGCATGTGTGTGATGCCAGTCCAACACTGCTGTCAGGCCTTGCTGAAGGCACAATAGGACCAACATCCACATTGGTGTGTGGGTGTGTATGTGTGGGTGTGTGTGTGTGTGTGTGTGTGTGTGTGTGTGTGTTTGTGCCCGCTGTTCATGTGTGGCTTATGTGATCGCGTGTGAAGTGTACGAAAGCTTGTGCCTCCTCGGCGACGTTGTTTTGCAAAAGGCTATCACTGCGCATCATGCTCACCCCTTGAAATCAAACACGCAGACGCACACACACATGCACATGCTTACCCCCCTCCCTTATTGCACGTCTAAAAATAGATCAACCCCCATTTTTCCCCCCCTCAATAATCCGTCTGCTTCTCCAAGGCTGCGAGACAGGCAGGGTTAACTGCAGCCTATCCTCTGAAGTATGCATGCATGCTTTTATTCTCGCTCTTTTTTTTTCTTTTTTTTATGCCAACTTAACTTTTTAGGAAGCGACTTTAATTCTTCTTCTTTCATTTTTGTTTTAAAAGGGCTTTAACTCTTTTTTTTTTTATGGCAACTTAATCAACTTTTTGGTGGGCTTTTTGCCATGTTTTTAATTAAACGTAATTGTCTTAAGTGCTTTGATTCTTATTATTGAATCTTATTTTGAGTTATTTTTGCACTTTTTAATGGGATTTAATTCTGAATTTGTCATGACTGGGGTCACGCTAGGGTTAAGTTTGAGTTCATGACCTGTTAAGTTGGGTTCATGACCATGAGGTCAAGTGTCTGTTATGTACTGATGTAACTAGCATCTAGTTTCAACTGGTTTTAGGCTATGTGATGTCAGGAATCTTTAACCCCTTCACCTGGTTAACAGCCAATCAGATAATTCCATGTCAGTCCTGTTACCCACATGTCTAGCCACAACCAATCAGATCGATTCCTTGTCTGTATAAGCCTCCTGAGAAGTGTGTCTTTGTCGGATTATTACTTCTGTTACCACTGTCTTTCTGTGCAACTCTCTTTGTTTCTCATCTAGTCTAGTTTGTTCCATGCCTCTCGATGTGAATAAATAGTTAAAATCTTATTTGTGTCTGTGCTTTGGGATCCAACCTTCAGCACATGACATGACAATGTCTTTTTAGAGGGCTTGAATTCTTATTTTTACTGCAACACATTTTTATATAGCCTTAACCTAACCTAATCCTTGCTCTTTTTAAGTCAATTTAATCACCTTCTTAGATGGGCTTTAGTACTTTTATATTTTCATATATTATTATATTTTTGCAGCAATGTAGTTATCTTCTTTGGGGCTGTAATTCTAATTACGGTACTCTTAATGCTTATTATTATTATTATTATTATTATTATTATTATTATTATTATTATTATTATTATTATTATTATTATTATTATTAAACAATTTTTACAGTAATTAAATTGCCTTTGTCATTGTAGTTTATTTCTTGTTACTTTTTACACCAACTGAACCACCTTTTCAGGGGCTTAGTCACCTTTTTGGGGCTTTTAAATGTACCATTTTGAGAAACAAATTTATTATTATTATTTTTTTAGGGTATTAGATTTTTATGAAATTTTATGCAACTAAGCTGCCTTTTGGGGGGGCTTTAAGTCTTATTTGTAAAACAACTTAATCACTTTTATAGTAGGCTTAAATTTGCAACTTTAACTAAATCACCTTTATAAAGCGTTTTAATTGTTTTTAACACCGGCGTCCTATTTTATTTATTTATTTTTTATTTATTTATTTTATTTATTTTTTTACATCTTTTTAGGGGCTTTAATTTATACGATTCTATGGTAACTTAATCATGTTTAAGGAGGCTTTAATTCATGTTATTTCATGGCTACTTTTTTGGGGGGCAACTCATTCACTTTTTTAGGGATTGTCTCCTTTTTAGGGGCTTAAATTTGTATTTTTACGATAATTTAGTCTTCTTTTTAAGAGGACTTTAATTCTTATTATTTTAATGGCAAATTTAATCCCTTTTTTTAAGGGTCTTCAACATCTTCAAACTGCCAATTTTTTTTCAAACACATGTGCCTCCTCGGCGACCTTGTTTTGCAAAGGGCTATCACCGCGCATCATGCTCACCCCCTTGCAATCAAACACACATGCACACACACGTTTATCCATTCCCTCATTGCATGTCTAAAAATAGACCCCCCCCCCCCCCTTTTTTTTTTCTTCCTTCAATGATCTGTCTGCCTCTCAAAGGCCGTGAGACAGGCTGGGTTAACGACAGCCCATCCTCTGAAGTACATACGCACACGCACACGCGCTTCCCCATTCAGGGTGCAGATGGCAGCCAGTGTGTGTGAGACAAGAGACCCCAGCTTCTCTGCTCATTGACATGCAGGCAGCGCTTCCAGTCTGGAGGAGTGCGCTTGGCACACCAATGCTGTCAAAGCCATGTTGCACCTCACATTCCTCCCCTCTAATCCCCCCACCTTTTCCCTCACCAACCTTCACCTACATTACAGAGCGTCGCACACCTTGCCTCTGATCCGACCCGCCACACATCAAATTCTCACGCTTGTCAAGGGTCGTCTGAGGTAATGTGGAATGCGGACAACACTCGCTGTGATTCATTAGAAAGCCTAACAACTCAAATCCAATGTTCGTTAGGTGCAGCAGCATACAAATCAAGATCATTATTGTTGCTAGGCAGAATTTGCACGGCACAATTATTGGTTAGCCCCAAAGTCAGATTAAGATTTGGAGTTGTTCCACACATGAAGATGTCAGGAAAAGCCACCTCTGTACACTTACTATTATGAATCGTTCTTTGCAGAGGATAAATAATCTATGCCTGTGAGTGTTTTCACATTGTGTTGTTACGCTGTGTTCTGATACCTGTTGCTTAAAGGGTAACAACACAACCACGTAGATAATAATTATTATACAGTGTGCCTCTGGTCTTTTGCATTATATGTTAACATCAAGTTAATGGTGGATATGTGGTTGTTTGATAAATACCTAATATGTAATGCTCTTCCAAATCAAGCAATTCCTATTGTTTAATCACCTTTTCAAGTGGCTTTAATTCAAATTCTACATATTTAACAGAAACCTTTCTTAGTTGTAATTATATAATGGTACTTTAATCGCCTATTTAGAGGGCTTTAATTGCCTTTTTAGGGGTCTTTGATTGCATTATTTTTACAGCAACTTAACTCATTCACTCACAGCCATTTTCACTAAAGCAACCCCCTTCGCTCCCGGCTGTTTTACTGGATTTTGACTGCTTTTACAAGGCCCACAGAATATTGTATTCTGTTTCTATAAAACATGGAACCTACTAAAAGAAAGATTAGAGTCTCTTCTTTCATCAGGAAAAAAAAAGTATATTTCTATCAGTTTCCATTCTGCAGCAATTAGCATTAGAATATAGCTAGGTTTCATCATTATTCACAAATTTGATCAGAATTGTGGGGAAATCAGCTTGTTTTCAACATGGCCCTGGTTGATCTCTTATATGCTTCCACCTATTGGCCGTTTTTGTAATTACTACCATTGCTTTACCCGTTCTCCTGCAAATTTTTTTCTTAAATTGATTCTTTTTCTTTTCTTTTTTACTGACCTTAAGTTGCAATTCTCATTTTGGTGGCTTTCATCCATCCATCCATCCATCCATCCATCCATCCATCCATCCATCCATCCATCCATCCATTTTCTTGACCGCTTATTCCTCACAAGGGTTGCAGGGGTGCAGGAGCCTATCCCAGCCGACTTCGGGCAGTAGGCGGGGGACACCCTGGACTGGTTGCCAGCCAATTGCAGCGCACACAAAGACGAACAACCACTCACACTCACAAACACACCTAAGGACAATTGAGAGCGCCCAATTAACCTGCCATGCATGTTTTTGGTATGTGGGAGGAGACCGGAGTACCCGGAGAAAACCCACGCAGGCATGGGGAGAACATGCAAACTCCACCCAGAAAGGCCGCAGCCTGGACTCGAACCCGAGTCCTCAGCACTGGGAGGCGGACGTGCTAACCACTCTACCACTGTGCCGCCCGGCTTTAATACATCATATTTTATTTATTTATTTTTTATTTGTACAACAAATTCATCATCATATGATTGTATACACCATTTGTAGTTGTCAAATTTGACACTTGAGGTTATGCTCATGCAGCTGACGTTTGTAGTAACCAGGGTTAATGATGGTCCATTTCCTCTACATTAGACAAGAATTACACATTGCCTCTGTAATAGCGACCAATGAGCCGTGTGGAAACACGCCATAAACTGTCCTAACCCGAGCCATTCCCATTCATTTTCTCCCCCCCCCCCCCTCCCGCCTCTCTCCACACTGTTAATTAGTAACATAGTCACTGGTCATAAATTGGGATCATTTCTAATGCTGCCGCCGCCTGCGTAATCCTCTGTGGGGATGTGCCTCCATGACAGCGGCTGCCGGTCGGTGTGTGCTCAGACAACGTCGCGTCTATCACTCTGCTCAGCCAGCCTTTGATAATAATTGGGTTAGAATAAATGGGCCATGATTTTGGAGAGAAGGGGGGGGGGGGGGGGGGGGGGAAGAGGCGAGTTTGCCAGCAAAAACAAAGCCAATGACGGGTCAATAATTGAGTTGAGCCAAGCCGGATTGAGGAGGGGTGTGCTCTGAATAAAGATAAACGTGTTATCATACGCAGATCTTACAGAAATGTGAAGAAAAAAAAAAAAGTTTTGATTGCCCTGAACACTCCACACTGAAGGGAAGATTCAAGCTGATAGGTGCAGTTGGAATTTAAAATAAATAAATAAATAAGGTCAGGGCTCTTTTTACTCATCGGCATTTTGAGTATGTTAAACTCAAGCATGCAGCCACGCTCCAACAATGTGTTTCGCCCACACATTCACATGACAAGATTTCCACACGTACTGTATGGCTCAGACACATTTCATCATCCACCTCGCCCCTCACGTTTATTGGAGCGCGGCATTCCTTGGCGCGCAGAAGAGATTAACAGTGTCGTCGTCTTTGAGAGCGTGAAGCAGCGGATGGGATGCGGCCATGTGTTGCACGGCCCCTAAAGTCACACTTAATCTGCTTTTTTGAAACAATACAGATAGTGTCGCCTTTCGCTGGGCTCCATTTTTAAGCCACAATGACGAGAGGGAGATATTGTGTTGTTGCTGTTTTTAAATATATATATCTTACAGAGAACAGATTTGGCTCCAGTTGTGTCGACTGCATTTTTGGACAGAAATAATCCCCGTGAGGTGCTGATCCCAGACAAGCAGCAGTGCTTAATTTGAGCTTAATCTGCGTATTGATCATGTCTTGTGAGGACTCTGCAAGTATAAGTGACAGTAGAATAATAAAGTCTTTCTTTAGAATGGTGGAAAAAGCTTTTTAAAAATTGCCATCTACAGGAATGATCTTGAAGCTGTTTTGACACTTGGAAGCTGATTGGATGATTGCTGAGCCAATGAGATCATTTAGTAGAAGAGTACACAACTTGAAAACAGCATGTATTTTTTGATAAAATAAATTATTATAACATAATGTTTATTTTAGTGAATATGATATATGATAGACGATGGTCCACTTTTTGAACTGTTATAACTGTACTTTCACATTAGTAGCATAATTGTGGTAGAAGAAGAAACTGTTAGTTGATGTTTATTTTTAAAGTAGCACTTACCATAGACTCTACATGTAATAATAATTAGGGCTGGGTTTAAAAAAAAAAAATAAAAAATCAAATAATCAATATTGAATCGATTTTCCTTTTTAAGCCCGATATCGATTCCTAAAACCAAATCCATCGGGAGGCATGGAAAACAGGCTGGATAGTGTGCCCCGAAGACCAGGGTTGGGAAACACTGCCATAAATATTCGGATTGAACTGAAGTGAATCGGAAAAAAACATAGTAATCGAACTGAACTGAACTCTTTTGAATCAAAATCAAATCGATTGATGAAATTAGAATCAATACCCAGCCCGAATAACGATAAGCCACCAAGCGCATTGTGCTAGCATATAAAGGCTCCATGGATCAGGATGAATCCTTATGAACTCTTGAACCCTCAATACAAACGCGGCTTAAAAACTCACACGCACACACACAAGGTTGTAAGGATGTGTGCACTCTATATATATTTAATCTCCCCACAACCAATGAAACAGAATTATTTATGATGTCAATGTAGACCAATCCATATCTTACGTGTAAGTAAGCGGGCAGCTTTTTATTGCGTTTATTATCGTCATTACCAGGCTGCTGGTGTGTGAAATTCACTTGTGCTGCCTCTCCAATGACTGCAGTCCATAAATTCACCCTCCTCCTGCTTTTTTTTTCTTTTTTTTTTGGTTCCCCAGCTTTTATTTGTATGGTAATGTTTGAGGAAGACGTGTGGAGCTGAATGACATTCCCGCATTACGCGGAAAACAAGCGGCGGTGTAGAATACCAACGAGTGCATTTAGGATGTGAGGATGCAAAGGACACTGCGGAATGTGTCGCAATATACATCATGAGATGGATTTTTATCTTATGAGAGAGAGAGAAGTATGCGTGGAAAAGGATTCCATAAATTCAAACATGCTTTTCAGTGGTGATAGGGAAAAAAAGGTTGAAAATGGGTGGAGTGATCCTTTTGATATTGATTGATATCAAACATGTTGTTTTTAGTATGAAAACACTGAAGAAGAGTGTAAGATTGTAAAGATGTGTGAATCAATATTGTATCGACTGATATCAAACATGTTTTTCCACAACAATTGTTGTGATAAGGAGAAAGGGTTGAAAATGGGTTGACCGATACAACAATGTCGATACTTTGATGCTCATGGAGGTATTGATTGGTAGTAAACATGTTTTGTTTTTTTTCCCCAGGGTGCAAAATCTGCTGATTGATGGTGATAGGGATAAGGGTCGAATATGGGTGGATCAATATTGCAGTGTTGGTATTTTGATACTTCTAGCCATATCGATATATTCTAGCCATATCATATTGTTATCAAACGTTTCTTTCTATTGTGCATAAACACTGAAGAAAAGTGGTGTCAAATGTTAATTTATGCGGATTGACTGAGCTTATGGCAATATTGATTGGAATCAAACATATTCTTGAAGAGACACAAGCCAATGGGGGATTGATACTGCAGTATCGACACTTTAATACATATGGTTGTATCGACTAGTATCAAATGTGCTTACTAGTAAATAAATGCTGAAGATGGTTGCTAATGCTACATACAAAATGTATGAACAGCACAGTATACATAAGTAGGGATTGGTGAGTAATTAAATCCAATTTAAGGACAATTTATATATTGATAAATCTTTCTTTAAAATGACCTGTCAGTGTTTTTTTTTTTGGGGGGGGGGTGGAACTTTATGTATCAAAAGTACTTGTGGTATCAATACTTGGTATCGGTGGCTACTCAGGTATTGAGTACTCGTACCGGTGTCGAACATCCCTATATATAAGAATATATATAGCTATAAATATCTGTATCAATCTGAGATGTTGATTTTTCCTCATCCTGTCTAATTAAACAGGCGCCACTACATTTAAAAATAAAAATAAATAAAAAAAAGTCGGCTGTGCTTTAATCTTGAGCAGGTGCACAAACAGGCAACGTGAAAATGGACACCAAGGAAGGAAGAACGAAAAGTGAAAGCGAGGGAACAAAGGTTAAGTGGAGAACAGGCTTAGAAAATGGCTGCCATGGCAACCTGCCGCAGGTATGAAGTGACTTGCCTGTTGCGTAATGCGGCCAAATTGGCGTCCACTCAATCTCTTCTCCACAATCCCATTAAGCGACGGACGGCAGCTTAAGTTTTATCAGGCGTAATCAAGCGAGCCATTTATAATAACGCCGACGTTAGCCCGGCTCAATTTTCTGCCTCTGCTCTGTCTGACCTGACAGCTCTTTTAACCATGGAGCATGTTATTCATATTATCATAATGACCGTTTTTGTCATACTATGCCTATTTTACATCCCATTACCACAGAAGATAAAAAAATAAATAAAAAATGGCAAACTTGAAGCAGATGCTTTGTGCAATGATTTTGGTCATTGCATAACTTCAAAATAGGAGATTTTTTTTTTTTTTTTTTTTTTTTTTTTTTTTTTTTTTTTTTTTTTTTTTTTTTTTTTTTTAGTAGCATTGCTTCAAGTAGTATTTGTCGTAACATTTCGGTCTGTTGTGGTCGTAGGCAGCTATGAGCTCTCCAATGTTTGATGCTTCAATTTTCGTAGCATTTGGTACAAAATTTGCACTTAATGAGTAGAAAACATGTTAAACATATGAGCATATTTCATACTATTACATAACTATATGTATTTTTTTGTTACACTTGTAATGTGTTTGTTTATATGTTCAAAACCAATAAACCAAACCAAACAAGTCTAGGTTGATCTTCTTTTCAATTGTCTGCCCCAAGCGACTGATTAAAGGTGAAGTAAAAATAAATAAATAAATTAAAATAAATAAATAAATAATAATAATAATAATAATCATAATAATCATAATATCTTATATGTGACCTCCCTAGTCTAAACATGAGATTCCGATTAATATAACATTTGTGGAATATCCGTTAAAGCAGCAAAATCCAGGCGTTTTTATCCATCACAGGGGGCGGCCATTTTTCCACCTGCTGTCCACTGAAGATGACATCACAGTTGCTCAAGCAACGACCAATCCCAGCTCACCTGTTTTCTGAAGCTGAGCTATGATTGGTTGTTACCTGAGACCGGAGCAACTGTGATGTCATCAGGAAAAAAAAAAAAGAAAAAAAAAGAAAAATGGCTGCTCCCTGAGATGTATCAAAATGGCTAGATTTTGTTCATAACTCGTATCCTTCTGACTACCAGCAATTCAAAGTTGTCCTCTGTAGTGGACCTTTTTAAACCTGAATATATCCTACCCAGTGTATGCGATTGAATTAACTCATTTTGTGCTCTATAGAGGACATTCAGAGCTTTCCAATGATACCAAAATGTGTAGGGGTGGGTGGGGCTTTGCTACCTTTGTTTGCATCATAAAAGAAAATGGTTCCCTCAGTGCAAGCACTTTTTAGGGAAGAGGAAAAGTAAGTGTATAAACACTTTTTATTGAACAAATTTAGGCTTTAAATGTTGTTAGCATGTTTTCTATAAGACTCTTAAGAAAACATTAAAGTATTGTTTGAATTATTTTAACTGTATTTGAGCCTAGCATTTGAGTTTTAAAAAAATGTCCTCTGTAGTGGACACATCATAGCTTAAAAATAAAACCTTTTTTGTTTTTCAAAAATTTATTTTGCAGTATTAAAGTTAGGTCAGAAAGATTGGGGAATATCAAAATAAACATGGTTGGACAAGATTTTTTTCCCTGGTAGTCAGGAGGATATTCCAAAGATGTAATATTAATCAGAATGTCGTGTTTAGACTAGTGAGTTCACATACAACATATTATTGTCAAGAAATGTTTAAGGTTGACTTCCACTTTTAACTGAATTTATTTGGTGATAGCGCAGAAGAGAGCATATTAAAAATTTCTGTAATACAGTCAACTCTCACTGAGGATAAACAAAAAAAGTGGTGTCATTGGAGTTAGCCCCTTTCTAATTTTGTTGCTGACACAGTTTTCATGAATTTGTGTTTCATCCCAATCCTGGCACACATCATTCCTGTGTGTGTCTGTCAGTCAAGGAAACACGCACAGTTACTTATTTTGTTGCTGTTAAAAAAAAATAATAAATAAATAAAAAGTCTGACCAGCCCGTCCCGAAATGCGCGTCCCGCTTTGGCCTCTCCAGTGACAGCAAACAACGAGAGGATGCTGATGCCTTGCTATATAAGCTTGTTGTTTGACATGACGGTGACGCGCGGCATTCAGATGTCCATCTCAGGAGAGACTGGATGGACAGAATTTGACTGGACACTCACGCTGACCTCAGCTCGACCCATAAAGTGCTGAGTCATGGTGTCTTGAGAGTCACCCTGTCAAAGCCAGGGCTCCATTTTGTATGAATAATTTTTGGCCTGTCATTTTAGGACACAAAGTCAGGAGCTTTAAATGTTGTAAATCTTCGGCCAGTTTATACATTCAGTCTTCTTTCATGAAAGACGACAGAAATCAGTGAACAGTTATTGTTGATATGCTGAAATCAGAAGATTTGGACTATTTTAAATTAAAAAATGGCTCCAAACGCTTACTCGATTATTAAAATATTTGTCGATGAATTTTGACAGCTCTATTTTCTTCATAATTGAGCAGCTGTTGATGAAGGATATCCATAGAGGTCCAACAGGTAGGCAAGGCTCATTGTGGGATTGGCAGCAGAGAAAGCAGGGTGGTAAACATCTCAAGATGATGCAGAGAAAGGTCCACGTCGCCTTTACGGAACTGAATGTGAATCGAAGCATGACATTAAAGCAAAAGTGTGAACCCAACACACATTTTTGTCAAACCCCTAAAACAAACCATGAATCCGTTACTCCTATTTTTTATTTTATTATTATTATTTTTTTAATACAAAGCGCAATACAAACACAAATGGCAATCTTCTGCATAGAAAGCTGGAGATCAGCCACAGTTACACCTCCGTTTTGATGAATTATGCATTTTTCGGCCGATGCCAAACGTTTTTGGGGGATTTGGCTCTCTTGTTGTAGTAGTAAACACTGCATGATTTATCAAATACTTGATGCAGCTTGAATGTCTGCTGCAGAGGACGGCGGGCAGGCAAGTGGGGGGGATTGCTCCAAAGTGTTCCTTCTAATGGCGGATGGCGACGTCCCTGCCCGGTGAGGTCATATTTTGCAAGCCACGGTGGTGAAGTAACGTCTGCGAGGACTCCTTCAGGTGTCGTTTGTTTTCTTCTGCTCGGCCTGCTTTGGCTTTGTTGCGATCTCGTACTGACTCACAATAGCGATGATGTCATGTTCATGAATGTTTGAGTGGAAATTTCACACTCTGTTTCAATCACATGACAATCCAATGCCCCCCAGGCATGTTCTCGCTTCCAAAGCTTTTGGAAAATTAGGATTTCTGTGAGATTTATGTTTCTATCATTCACCAGACAGACCCATTGGTTTTAGTCATACAGCTGTTATATTATTTTCCCAAACATAATCTATATTTGTAGGCAGCACAGTAGTCCTAGAGGTTAGTACTTCACAATTCTGAGGTTCAGAGTCCTCCTACATTCCAAAAACATGCATGTTAGCTTTAGTGGAGGCTACTGCAGAAACATTTCTACTGAGTCTTTTTTTTTTTTTTTTTAAATACATATATTTAATTTCTGCCGTAAAGATGATTAGGGTGACCAGTGCCACAGATTTTCAAAATTAAAAACTGGGACAAAGTTTTGGTGAAAATCAAATATACAGTAAATGTTTCAAAATTGTGGCTGTCCCGCTTAAAAAGCGACGTCTGGTTACTAGGGTTGTAACGATATCCAAACATCACAATACGATACCGCGATATGAAGGTCACGATCCGATCCGATAATTATCACAACATTGAGGGGAGGTTGGCGATATACAAAAGGTCACAATATTGTATAAAAAAAAATAATAAAAAAAAGCTCACACTAAAAACACAGACAATATTGTGCTTTTGTACATAACAGCAATGCATATAAACGACCTACCATCTCTAATAACATTTAATATTGAGGCACTTACTTGCTAATGCAGACACACATTGAGTTCCTCCACATATTGACTCGGTTCACAAGCATATTACATTCCCCTTCATCTGACCATTAGCATGGATTTTAAACATAGAAGGGCTTAGCATGCCTTGTGAAAATTAAATTGCACTAAAAAACTAGCCACCAGAGGGTGCTAGAACTGAATAGAAATCAACCTGACTATTAACAGATGTGCTGCTTTTAATATCGTGACATGACAACGACGATATTGTGGCAGTTTTTATATCTCGATATCACAATATTGCCGTCATCGTTACATCCTCACTGGTCACCCTAATAAAGAGGAAAAAGGGACAAGCCATTTTTAGAAGTACATCAACACCACTTCCTGTGCACAGAGGAAGTAAGAAATAAGAACGGCCATTTTGTTGTTGGCTCATATCCCCTGTCACTATTTTGTCAGTCCTCATGCTAACATACTCCTGGTAAGTCTACCTTAAAAATAATAATAATAATAATAATAATAATAATTATCTATCTATCTATCTATGCTCACTTGCTAGCTAGCTAGATATGCTCACTAGCAATCTAGCGAGCTAGCTAGCTAGCTAGCTTTGCTCACTAGCTATCTATGATTTTACTATCAGCGGGTTAGCTTTAAAAGTGGTTTGGTTGTTTAAATTAACACACTCATTTGTTAAACTGTGTTTATTTATTTGATTATGATGCTGATATTCAATGGGTTGTTTAGTAATGTTATTGAAAATATGCTTTGTAATCTTGCTAATATGCTGCTTTTCAATGTTTGTCTGACCTCAGGCTGCTCGAGTTTAGCAAGCTACCTTGCTAAGTTTAAGCAAGTAGTATTCTTTCTACTTTATGTTCCCCAAAGTAGTTATTGATAGGGGTACATTTTACTCCAGCTATACTTGGATTAGCCAGCCTTGGATTCCAAATCAGGAGAGCTTTAACAAAAAAACAAAACAAACAAAAAAACTGTGAAAGCTGATTTGGCAGCACTGCAAAACCAGCCTGGATTGTTTTGAAAGCGATACGTGTCAACCTTGCGTTCAGGTGCTTGATGGCTTCACGGTGTTGTCATGTGGGACTTCCTTGCGCAGGGTTCAAACGATGGCTGTGCGCATGCGTGCTGAAAAGCGCCAACTCTGGCTGGCTCTGGCTGCGGCTCTGCAGAAGCGCATGCTGCTGCTGCTGCTGCTGCTGCTGCTGCTGCTGCAGGGCACGACTGCGGGCCAAAGCTGCTCGCTTGCTTGAGTCATGTGAGCCCAAATCTGTGTTTGGAGGGAGAACAGCTTGTCTCCAGTTGTGCCTCCTCGGGCCACGCGAGCACTTCCAAAACCTCTCTCTATTTTTCCTTTTTTTAAATATGTCAAAGAAACCAAGAGAAAGGGAAAATATACATCGAAACCTTTTTGTTCCGAGGTCGTGTGGTGACCCAGTTGAGTGCAATGAGTGACTCAGATTGCCCTATCATGATAGCGTCTTCACCACTGCGGCTAATTAATGATGAATGAAGTCAGCATGACTTTGTATGATGACCGAAGCCGAATGGCTCATTGGGTCACGGTTGCATCCATTTTATTTCGATGCTTTAATATAAACGACGTCGACAGGCCACTATCCGGTAAAACAAACCATCAACGGTAGGTCGAGAAGCCAAAAAAAAGATTGTACTCGAGTAAGCGTGCTGTATTAATTTAGATCAGTATGACTCAAATAAAATAAATACATATTTATGTGAGTAAGATTAAAAAAGTACTCAGTCAAAAAAACAAAAACACGTTAGCACTAGATGGTGAGTAACTTCTGATTTATTTTCTAAATCAGTGTCTGACACAAATAAATAAACAAATACATTTTGAATGTGTAAATTCAGAAATCAAATTGCCGAACATTTGTCATTTAACATAAGACAATAATGAATAAAATTTGCATAAAATAGCAAACAATAAATAAATACAATCTTTCTAAAATATCATAAACAAAAATGGCTTTGTTTACGCTTTTTAAACAACACCGGGAATAGATTACAAAAACAGGAACAGGAAGTCAGTCAAGGCTACAGTGGATATAAAATGTTGAGCTAATTTCAAATGTCAGCTTTTTGTGATATGACAAAAAATGAGGCCAAGATAAATCATTTCAAAACTTTTGACCTATAACATGCACAGCAAAAATATTTTGAATTAAAAAAAAAAAAAATCTTTTCTTGAAGGGCAGTAAAAGGAATAGCTGAAATAATGTGGTTGCGTAAATGTGCACACCCTCTTCTAACTATGATGTGACCATTCAAAATGAACCTACAACAACATACTGTATGCATAAGGCAGAACAAAAACGTGTTTACTTGACAAAAAATGTTGCTTTAGTCACTGAAATGAATGGAAAAAAAAGTTTGTTGCTAAAGTATATGTTTTTAGTATCTATGTTTTATGGTAGTTGAGTTACAACAACAGCATGTACTGCAAAAATATGCAAATTAGACAGTTACTTATAACTATCAAACAGGACAAATTTTTGCACATGCACAGCCAAAGCAAGAACAACTTGCAAATGTCTCTTGGCGCCTGAGCGGACATCAGCAGAGCTCATTAGAAAACGACCCTTCGGCAGGTAGTGTTGGCCGTCTGTTAACACAGCGATTTGCTATTGATCCTGGAATACCATTAAGGCCTTCCTTTACGGATTCCACTACATCAGCAGCCGCCCGGCTACAGTCGCCGCTCGATTGGTCGAAACCTGCATAATGATCTTCGACTTGTCCCTCCTCACATGGATACGCGGCTAACTAATCGCAGCCATCGGCCCTGTATTTGTCACCTAGACGTATCGCACCCTTTTGGCTTACGCTAACAAGAGTCTGTTAGCAATGGCAGCTCTATTATTAGGGGAAACGGGCCACTAGTTTATACTGAATACAGAGGCATGGTGCAGTTGCAGAAATGTTCGTGGGATAAATCATTATCGTGATTACCCCCCCATATCTCCCTGCTCTATATCATCTTCACAACTGTTTGCCGTATCGTCAATCGAGCTTCTCGTTGTCAATTCCAAGATGCCAAGATGTCCTCCGCGTTACCTTTTTGGCTGCACAAGCTTGGCAGGAGACAACAGGAAGTCATTACACTCGCCGTACGCCAAAGCCTGCCTGCCGCTGAGCTCATCGTCTCGCAAAAGCGACGGCAACACACGAGGCGCAGCTCTGCTCATCCGCTGCGATGATTTCACGCACATCGTTGCGAGTGGCAGAACGCTGACGCATCTCGCCGGCACACCATGTCGTTGAACCTGAATGTGTGTGTGTGTGTGTGTGTGTGTGTGTGTGTGTGTGTGTGTGTGTGTGTGTGGGTGTGTGTGTGTGTGTGTGTGAGTCTGTGTGAGGGTCGAGGACCGGATTTCTCACACACGTCTCGGCGCGCATTTTCCAACATTTTTTTTAGCGACTCGCTCGAAGGGAAGTGGGCAACGTTCAATTGTAGGTCATCTCGGGCCAGTGCTGCACACTTGCATGCAGTTGGCATTATTTGTGGTTCAAAAGCAGCACTGAATTTTTCCTTTAAAAACACACTTTGAAGATGTGGATGGATATCCACTTGAATAATATATAAAATTGACAATATTCAAAAGTATATGTGCAACATTTCCAACAATGATATCCATGTCACTGTGTGCGTCATACATTAAAATACACGCCTCAATTTCCGCCATCATGACAAACACACCAAGGAAGTCTGATTATTTCCTTTTACAGTAATTCCCCATTATTTGTGAATTGTAAAATATACAGTACCCCTAAAAATGATTATAACTGCCTATATTAATATCGTATTATAGTTGTATTATTGTAGTACTTGGTTTTTGCTTTGACTTTAACCACCCCCCTGCAATTCTGCATCTGTTCGCTGTAATAATCCTATGCACTCATTTGCTAACCAAATGAGCAGCACCTACCGAGGCACAATGAGTTCAAGTGTGGAGTCATACCATTTGTCGTAAATGAATTGCAAGTGAGATGCTAACATGTAGTCGTTCCCCAATGTTGTACGGGCATTTTTCCAGAGTAGTCCTTTTGAGTCCTCGCTACTAACCAAAACAGCAGCACCTACGCGCTCAATAGTTCTTCAGATGATTATTCGATATTGAGTATGGTACCCATCATGACGGTTAGCGTCCAGTAGACTCTGCATATGTGTGAGCTTTCCACAATAGTGATGTTTTTAAATATGAGTCTGTATTGCATATAATTAAAATCTAATTAAAGCACCCATTCAAAATACATCTGCCGCATATGCAGTTGTGTAAATAAACATCCCCGTCCACAAATCTTCTGACAAATTGGATGGAATCCTCAAAATATAGACATAATTGCAAAATTCTAATGCTCATGACACAAAACACTTTCATTCTCCAAAGTTAAATCTGGCATCGCTTTACATTTTATCTTTGTAAATGGAGATAAATTTGGCTTTCCCAATCACAGATTTGTTCCATGATGTTATTCAGTAGTTGAATGGGATACGATTCCCCTAAGGCTTTTGTAATGTAGAACTGCCTGTCATCTGCATATACAAATATATTTTGTTCCTCACTGTCTGTGCCTTGAACAATATAGGACTAAGCACAAAGCCTGGGGGAACGCCACATCATTTTCTGTTTTTTGTTGACGTGTTTGTCACTGTGTTCCCGTAACGCTGCTCTTTGATGACAAGCATGTATATCCCATTTATGCATTTTTTTTTTTATAGCAAATTATTTCATAAGAACAGCACTAGAGTCAATCTGTCTTTTTTTCATAGCCATCACTGTAGGTTGTACAAGTAATCTTTTAACTGAACCGGAATAGCTGTGTCTGAATAAAGAACAACATGGTTGGTCGAAAACAGATTAAAATGTATTAGACGTTGGCAGTGTGGCAACCATAAAACTTCTTAAAGTTGTACTCAACTGGAGTCTGGGACAAAAAACCTTTTTGCCAGATCTGATGTCAGTTTGCGTGTCATGGGCAAGGGAATGAAATACTGTGTTCCCTCGTTTTCCGCTGGGGTTAAGTTCCAAAAAATACCAGCAATAAAAGGAGTCCATGAAGTAGTTAGCTTTATGTTTTACATTTATTATAAATGTTTTAAGGCTCTGCAATACAGCGAGACCGTGAAAAGTGAACCGCGTTATCGCAAGGGAACACTGTCTGTAGTTACCAAGCCAGGGGTGGTCTTTGGACACATTTCTTTGAAATTTCTTTGAAATTTGGCATTAGTTTTTCAATCATTTCCCTCTTATTTTCTTGTGTTTTTTGGGGGGTGGAGAAGACCCCATTTTTAATGGAAAATGTATACAGTATTTTCTGTTATTCAGTGTTTTGTTTTTTTGGGGGGTATTTTTTTTCCCTCCAATGCATTTCAATGGAAGCCCATTATATGCAGATTTTTGCTATTTGTGGTCCGGCCCCGTGCCTAGCCCCTGCAAATAACGGGGTTCTATTGTAGTGTTTTAATTTGTAATATCACCATTCACCACTAGATGGCAGACATGGCTGAGTTGCGTTTGCACTGGGTCTTATTCTGCTCTATCCTACAGCATGAGTAGACCTTCTTTTTGTGGATTTGTAAAGACATACAGGGTACGTCAGTAATATTCAATAATTTGGAGTTCAATACTGTATTGAAAAAAAATATGCACAGGAATCACAGTATGTGGTTAATTTTTAATTGTTAAAAAATTTATTGTTGAAGTCTGGATCTTTTATACATGCATTGAGAAATGTATTGTGAAAAATGAAACATATTGACAGCACATTTTGCATATATTTCATCCATATTTAAAATGGCATTTTTGTCATACATCTAGTTAGGAAGCGGGTGGTCCTATTTGGCCCCTCAGATGAAATATTGTGGCCCCCTCCATCATTTAAGTTGCCTATCCTTGGTCTAAGCTGTCAATTCCCGATGGTCTCATGTCTGTGTGACTGTGTACAGTCAGACTCATTACCCTTGAAAGTAATAAATTATAGGTATCAATAGCATCAATAAAACCCTTTTAAGTTGCACCGTAAAGCGGCGATGTTACAAGTCGGTAAAAGCATCACAACGAGAGAAGAAGGATTAGGTGGAAGAAAAGGTGTAGAGCAACAAAAAGAAAAATAAAGAACAAGAAAGACATGAGGTAGGTTCTGAAGCCAGAAAGAAAAAATGGTAGGATCAGTGGCAGCCTGTGGAAATGTATCTGGTTCAAACAGAGTCCAAAGGTAAAGCGCAGGGAGATAGATTAGACGATGAAACACAGACAATGAGTCCACCCCGCATTGTGTAATCTTACAATTCCCTCGGGATTTGCAGAAAAAAAAAAAAAATCATTGACAATATGGTGATATTTCTCTTCATTTCCGTTTTTACCATTTTTTTTCTTTTTTTAATTCCCTGTCCACACATTGCTCACAAGATGGGAAATCTCTCCAAGCCTGCGCTGCACATCTTAGTGATTCATATTCTTCCTCTGACTGTATTTTAGTGTCGCCGGCTGTAACGGAATATCAATATTTGTGTCCCTTCCATCTTTTCCGCTGCTCCGTATCAGGTCCAATTGGCTCGCCAATGTTCCCAGCGTCTGATTAAGGCCTGCCAGCCTTTGATTTTTATTGGCGGCGTAATGGCGCAGAACCGAAACATTAATCAGGAACAATGGAGCCGTGTCGTGTGCAAGGCTATTAGGCAGTGCGGGGTGGTGGGGGGATGCAAAGTAGACGTCGGAATGAACTGTCACCTCTGCGGGGAAATGAGTGTTGTTACAGGAAGGAAATTGTTTTTGTTTGTTTATTGCGGCCGTGGTGTCGCATCGCAATGTAAGCAATCTAATGAGAGCCAATACAAGAAGTGAAAATGTCTGCCTTTACAAATGTGACAACCAGACCAGCTACCACACTACTGTAAAACCTGATGTGCACAACTTTGAAGCAAGCACATAGGCAACTGGGATGCTTGCTAAGGTTATGATAGTTAACAAATTATTCTATAATTTTAAAAAAATGTATGCATTGTTGTTAAGAAAATAAGTAAGAACGAAAATGCTTTTAAAACTGAAATGAACTGAAACTACATATTACGGTTATAAAACTAACTAAAATAGCTAAATTTATGGTGAAAATAAGATACTAACTGATGGTATTTCTGCACTGGGGTTATAATACTTTTGGGTGCTTTTTTTATTTTTTATTTTTATAGTTAGTTTTTATTTGGTTTTGATTTTTTTTTAATTCATTTATTTCAAATTAGTTTTTTTTTTTAGTTTTTTTTTTTAAATGTTTCATTTTATTTTACTTTTTGTTAGTTTTATTATTAGTTTTGTATCCATGTGCATAGTTTGTGTAGTGTCAGATTTAAAAAAAGTGACTAAATATTTAGCATAAAATAATTAACTACAATTCCCAAACAACTGTTCAGCAATCTTTCTTCGGGAAGACCGTACAATAATACCGAAATAAATACATACATTTAAAATAAACCACAAAACCACCTGTAAAAAATTAGCAAAAGGACATTTTTGCTATAATTATAGTTTTAGTTAGTTTTCTGAAATGTAGTTTCAGTTAGTTTTTTCAATTTGTTTTTAAAGCACTCTCCTCTTTATTTTATTTAATTAAAGTAAATGTTTTTTCAATTGAATTTTAGATATCAGGTTGTTCGTTTTCATTCATAAATGAACATGGTTTACCAATAATGTGACAGCCATCAACTGAGAGACAGTTTATCTCTCTAATTATTTTGTTAATCACCTTAATTTATTATATTATGACCTCACATTAATTTATTATATTATGACCATCTTAACACATAGTGCGACTTTAATACCTTTCTATCAGTGCCAATCAAAACTGAGTATCATTTTTAATGTGTTCAATGTCACCCTGTTTCACAAGTTAACCTGAAAATAATCAAATATAAGTGGTGCGAGGTATAAATTTCGGGTTTGGGTGCATTGTGTCCTCGTCCAGGTGTTGACCATCCCACAGTGCTTTTGGCAAATCTGTGTATAATCCGCTAATGTTCTTAATCCCCGGGGCGGGGTCATATTTAAAAAAAAAAATGGATGAGAAATTAATCTTCTGTCAGGTAGAACAATCTGTCAGTGCCAGCGAGTAATATTTGCCCCTCACACACTCAAATCCTTCTGTCATGTCAACCAAGAGCCAAACTGGAACACCAAATCCGGTCTGGTTGGGCCAGTCGATGAAACCTCCCTTTTGTCCTTGGCGCCATCTTGACTGTGTGTTGGAAATGTAACATATTGTGGAATCAGTCACACTTAAAATCGAACAATAACTTGGAAGTCATGAAGTCAAGTCAACTTCAAGCACTCCTTAAGACAAGAACAGCATTTTCACTCATGGAGGCAGCACTTCATATACTACACTGGGTGCACACCTCCGTCGCAATTGTGTCAACTAGTACATGAGCAATGAAATATGTGGCACTTATCAGAAGCATCTTGACTGTTAGTTAAAGCTCATCTGTGCACACAACAAAACTCAATGCAGCTCTGCTTACCTTTTGGCTTTGACATGATAGCAGGGGAGTTGCACGTTTTGGTGTTTCTGAATATGTTCAAAATTTCTCTGTAAACGGCATAAAGAGGGTTTGAAAGTGTCTTTGCAACATTTGCAACGCTGAACATTCGCTCTGTGCGAGCACCCTGACAAGCCTGCAGCGCTCAGTGAGATACGGGCTTACGGGAAATTGTTTTAGCAGTGCTAAATATGTCGATTGAAGGTTTACGTTGAGTTGGTTGAAGAAGCGAATGTTTGCTCTTCTAAAGTGTGCAAAATGTGTTAGCATGTCCTCCCCCGCATGTTCTCAACATCAAGTCTTTCCGTTTTGCAGCAGTTGCCATATTGCTGCTCTAGACAACGGTCGCCGTGCTAATGTCATTGTTTCTGCCTGAGTGCATCGAAAAGAAAAAAAAAAGACTTGGTCCAATTTTGTTGTTTTTCCTCTCTCTTTGCAGGAGATAAAAGAAAAAAGCCTAATCAAAGCAACTCTCGCCCTGCAGCCAGGCGTCTTCTTTTCAAGTTGGTTGGAAGACGCAAGGGAGGATATGCTTGTTTTTGCCACTGAAGGGGAAGCAAGAAGGCCAGGAAGGAACGAAGGAAGGAAGGAAGGCGCGATTCACTCACAGGTGAATATAAATGTCACTTTTTCTGACAGGCCCCAAAAAAAGCAACTCTTTCCAAGATAACCAGAAGATTAGTTGGTGTACCTAATGTTATGACCAGTAAGACTCTTAATCACTGTTGTCAAACTCAAGGCCCGTGGGCCAGATGCGGCCCGCCACATCATTTTATATATATATTATAATATTGCGATTTTGTTGTTACCCTTTTTACAGTAACTTCAACAATACTAAAAAAAAAAAAAAAAAAAAAAACAACAACCCATTTATCATTGAATATTTATTTCAAAACTATTAATCCATCAATTTGTTGTGTTGATGAAGTAATACGATAAGATAATTTATTTTATTTCAATGTCTGAGGGAAACCGGAACTACAAAGTGGTCTGTGACGAATTTGCAAATTGAATTTGAATGGATTTCTACAGTTGTAATAAACTGATTTAGCGTTAAAATAAGAGAAAAAAAAGAAGAAAAATGCTAGTATTGCTCATTGAAATGAATGAATAACACTACATAAAAAGACATTAGTTACTTTAAAATGAAAGTAACTGAAAAAAAATGCATAATAGCAATTTTAGATAATTAAATGTTGAGCATGTTGATACATGAATACTGTAAATTGAAAAATAATCTCAAAAATGAAATTTGTGAAATGTAGTGAAATACATTAAACATTAAAAATAAATAAAATGTATTCAAAATGTTTTTAAAACATTTTTTTTAAATCCATTGCATTCAATATATAAATAATAGACTATGTTCAAATAGTACTAAATACATTAATTAATAAAAAAAAAAAAATCCAAAATAATATTCTTATAATACTCTCTAATATGGTATAATTGAAACAAGTTCAGGGCGTACCCCACCCGCTGGGATGGATGGATGTTATAATTGATAAACAGTTAAAAATATTCACAAAATGTGTTTTTTTTTAATTATTGACTATAAAATGAAACCGAATCAAATATATTAATTGAAATGATGGTGACAAAAAGACTGTGACTACGAAAGTAAAGTCTCCCAGAACACAACGTTGTTGAGCGACCACATGTCTACTGCAACGCTATCCATCAACAGAAATGCTGACTTGCATATTTCATCTGCGTTTCAGAGTAAATATATTCATGAAGCTATCTGGTTAGATTGGCTGGCCGAGCCAGTAAGTCATGTTCACTTGCACATCAGTGTACCATCGTGACACCCCCACAACATGCGTGTGTGCATCCAAATCCTTTCTTTTGTCCGTGTAGAATCCCAAATACTGCATGTGCCGCGCACGCCACTCACACGCCTCCCCTGTGAACAGTCGGGATTAACGTTCCCAGCTGCGGATGCACGTGTGCCACACACGGACGTGTGCTATACGACATGTTTAATCTTTAATCAACCAGGCCGAATGGCACATCCGAAGGTGCGACGTGGTTGAATTGGTGGCCTTGCTCTGAAAATAGTTCAGACTACTGCAGTTGTCATGGTGGCATGTTGAGGTGATTAGTAGGTTCACCTGAACAATCCGGTACAATTCAAGTGCAATAATACTGCCTCCGGAAAGTCACTGTACATGTTTATTTTTATTCTGAAAAGGAAAAAATCACCACCACACATTTATAGAAGCCCAGAGGTATAGATTGAGAAGGAGTTCATGTGTATATATCCTGTTATATAGTGCATTTTCCTGAGTGAAAACGGAAGACCAAAACTTTTAATCTGCCATTTGAACAGGGGTGTGTAGACTTTTTATATGTGCTTGATTTCAAAATGATACAATGATGCATTTATTTTTTATTTATTTTTGCGATTAGGTTGCATATTGGATGTCATTTGATTATGTAAGTGCATTTTGCTGTCTCCTGATACTCATAAGTGAGCGAGACGTTCAGGTACTCCGTGTGATCTCCCTGCCAAGTCCTGCATGATGTAAAAAAAAAAAAAAAAAAAAATGCACGGCAGCGTGTGTAATCGCATTGCACCACAGCCCAATTATTTCTGCTATTTTTCCTGACGTTTGAAAGACGAGCGAAGGAACGCTCCGACCGGATGAAAAGGCATTAAAAAAAAACGTCCCAGCTCTCAGCGGCGGCGATTTGTCATCGTGACGGACGCTGATTGCCTCCATTTTGTCACACTTGTGAACTGTGAGCAACAAGAGAGTGTAACATCAAAGTCTTTTTTTTGTTTCTTTTTCTTTCGTTTTTAAAGTTGAAGGAGAGCATACGGGAGACGGATGCGTCACCGCTGCCTCTTGTGCTGCTGGTCGATTCCTTCCAACTTTGCAGAGTCACGCTGGCGAGAGGACTTGGCCTTCACTTGTCACCTGCAAGTATCTTTTCTTTTTTTCTTCTATTCAAGAGGAGGGGCAGCCCTTCCTCTCTTTTTCCTCTTCTTGTTCTCTCATGACCTTCAGGGAGCACACTTCCTCCTCATCAATCCCGTCTGATTCCTCTCGCAAATGAGAGGTGAACGGGTGGAGGCGAGCGCACCAGAAATGGGCTCTGGTCCTTTCTGGAATGCACGGAGACTTCCACATTGGAACATTGTGCATAGTAATTATATTACAATATTGGAGGAATTATTCCTTTAAAAAAAACATAAACTAACCATATCATACATTTTACATGCAAATTGTAAAACATAAGTGTAAGTTATTTTTAGACTAATATTGAAAACATAGTCAATAATGAATAATAACAAAAATACAATATATTAGCATCTATAGGTTATATATTGTAATACAAAAAATACGACAATGTTTTTTGAGAGTAACATTCATCAGTTGTTAGTGGTGCATCACAATAAGTGTTACGTGGAACTAAAAGTACAATTTAAGGTTTTTTTTTCAGAATAATGTAATGTTTTTAATAGAAATATTTTACAGTAGGATATTTTTTAAAGTTAAAAAATGTACGGACATTATCTAAGTGTGGTAGGAGCACCACTAGTAGAACATGGGCTCCCTCTAATGGTATGTGAAAGAATTGCGGAATTAAATAGGAATGAAATTTCCAACATCTAACATTTAAAACGTGAAAAATCCAGTACATTTTTAAGTACCTTTTAAGTACAATTGTATTTGCAATTATAACGATTAAATGCAATACATTTATAATGGAATCATTCTTCAAGTAGTTTTTATGTTCCTACATCTTAAGCGTGGTGTCATTGTTCAAACTGTGAATAATGTTACAGTGTCTTATGGTAATAAGAAGAAAATCTTTGTTTTTCATTTTTGATGAACACTTGGGCCTAACACATAATCGGATTTTAATATTGGTCATGTTGGTGGCATTTGGAGAGAGTATATGTTTTTGCGTGGGTACTTGGTGTAAACGTTTGACAGCTTAAATATATATTACCGTATATATTAGAATATTATATTTTTATTATAATAATATTTTATGTATGTTTATTTTTGTTGTTATTATTATTATTATTATTATTATTATTATTATTATTATTATTATTATGTGCACTCTATAAATTGAGTTTTCTTTTTTGTTTTTTTCTATATATTAAATAATGTCAAAATGTAAAAAAAATAAATAAAAAAAAAGTAAACTTGGACGCACCCAACATTCTGGAGTGACCACATGTCAGCTGGAACACTAAAAGTCTGATGCTGTCGCCACATCACAAAAAAAAATCATTCAGCCACCCGAATCTGAAATACTTTTTAGTCTCCTCAGTAGGTGCTGCTGTTTTGGTTAGCGACTGACTTGAAATGTAGCACCTGTGAGTTGAAGTAATTCTGCAGTTACTACCCTGATGGGAAAAGCGAGTGATTACATGAGGGAAGCGTTTATTTGACGTAAGTGCACTTGGTGATTTGTTGAAGAAATCCAGTACCCAAAAGTATGACGTGCAACCACTGTAATTAACATTACGCAAATGAATACTTCCCCATAGTGTCCATCAAAACTGATTTCTCATGATTATAAAGGCAAATCTTTGATATTAAATCCTGTTTGAGTGCTCAGGTGTACCTAATGTTGTGTCTGCTGCATATAATATGGACTTGTGCATCAGTGATGCGGCATCACCCGTGTAAGAGGTGTGTCCCGCAGTGGAGCGGGCGTGGCTACAGTCACTGCACCAAGGCCACACACACACGCACAAAAACCACTGCGCCTCACACACTTGTAGTGTACATGAATCCCACTTTTTATTTACTCATCATTCCTTATTCTGATGTCTTTTTGGTTACAATTCCAAACCATTCTTTGGAAAACAAAGCAAAATGTAGCACCAGAGTAGTTTTTTTTTTTTTTTTTTTTTTTTTTTTTTTTTTAATGTTTAAAAAAAAACTCAATTTGTGCTGTTTTTCTTACTTCGAGCTTTTTGATTTGTGTTGGGGAGGAGGAGTAAAAAAGACTTTCTTCATTTCCCACAGTTGAAATAAAGCTCATATCCATTTTTTATTCATTGAAATCACATTAATGAAAGCATTTGTTTAAAAAAATGGGCTTTAGTTAGCATCCAAGTAAGGGAAATAAGCTTCTTGTTGATGGTGAATATTTCATTTTTATAGTCTATATATATATTCTATATATATTTATATATGTATACATTTATATCATGTCTATATACAAGTATGGCACTTGATTACACAAAGAAAAGCGAAAAAAGAGAAACCACTTAATAAATAATACAAATCTGTGGGCGCTTTGGTGTGTCCTACAAAAAAAAAAAAAAAGGTAAAGTCACAGACGTTAGCGTTTGCAGCGACGGTTGATATAAGAAAGCAATGGAGCGGCTGTTATGTTTTAAGGTCAAGTGGTGTGACACAGGCAACACAAATACTGACATGTATGTGTTTATATATTTCTTTATATCTATATGGATATGGATATATTAGTGTCCTTTTGATGGTGCCATTTAACTACAAGTAGAAGATGAGAAAAAAAAGCACATTTTTGGATCAAGCTTTCAGGTGTTTACCTCCTTTGAGTGCATTTTCAAGGGGACTTGGTCACATCATTAGGTACATCTTTCAGTTCAAATATTGTGGTTTTTGGGAAAAATATAATACCATTATCACTGGTGTACCTAATGAAGTGTCCGGTCTGTGCAGTAGTCAACACATGGTTGCTCTCAACTCCCAAAAAAAAAAATAAAAAAAAATGCATCAGTGCAATAAATTAGCAAGCCCAATCCAAGCCCAAAATGGATGGAAAGAAAGGGGAAATCAAACTTGCCCACTGTTGAAAAGTCATGACACGTATTCAGGCGTGCGTAATAGTCACAAGTTCCAAACGCATAAGAGGGGGGGAGAGGATTTTTTTTTTTGGGGGGGGGGGGGGGGGTCTATGTTGTCCACTTTAGACGTAAGCCGAGTCGCTGGACTGCGTGCGCCCGAAATTGGGCACGCTCATCCGCGGCAGGTCCTTGTTGCGGATCTCGTAGATGGACTTCCTGCGGGCCTGCACGCCGCGCACGGCCGTCTTGATCTTGCGCCAGCCCAGGTGGTTGAGCTCGGCCAGGTTGAGCACCACGCAGAAGCCGCTCACGGCGAACATGAAGACCAGGAAGACCGTCTTCTCGGTGGGCCGCGACACGTAGCACTCCACGTCCTTGATGCACGGGTAGCGGTCGCACTCGTACACGGAGGGCACATTGAAGCCGTACAGGAAGTACTGGCCCACCAGGAAGCCGATCTCCAGCGCGTTGCGGAACACCACCTGGATGATGTAGAAGCGCGAGATGCCCTCCTGCCGCCTCATTTTGGACTTTGTAGTTCTGGCGGCCGCCGCGTTGGGCATCTCCTTCACCTCCAGGCAGTCAGGCTCCGCCTCCTTGGTGGAGTTCTCGCTGTTCTGCAGCACCACGCCGTTCACCACCGTGTTCTTGATCTTCTTGGCCGAGTCGTCGCCCCCACCTCCTCCCCCTCCGCCGCCGCCGACGCGCTTCAGCAGCGAGTCGGGCTCCTTGTCCAGCGTCAGGTAGATGGTGGAGTAGCGGCGCTCCTTCTGCTTGGCCGACTGGTGCACCGAGTAGGTGATGAAGCACAGGCTGGGCGTGCACACCATGATGATCTGGAAGACCCAGTATCGGATGTGCGAGATGGGGAACGCCTTGTCGTAGCACGCCTGGTTGCAGCCCGGCTGCAGCGTGTTGCACACGAACATGGTCTGCTCGTCATCGTACACCGTCTCCCCCACGATGGCCACGATCAGGATGCGGAAGATCACCACCACCGTCAGCAGGATCCTTTTTCGATAGGGAGAAAAAAACAAGTGCAAACAAGTGAACTCATTTCAAAGAGGAACCAAAGGCGCACGTCGAGTGTGGGTTTTTTTGTTTGTTTGTTTTTTTTTTGCGCACGGGAGCTGTCCTGGGTGCTGAAGCGCTTTTGCCTTGCCTTACCGTCTACCCTAATTGGACATGGATAGGGCAAACCACAACACATACACCAAACGAGGAGGGGGGTGCACAGACACGGTCCTGTGGGAGGAGGGGTGGGGGGTGCACAAGACAGAAGCTGGGGGACCGTGGACCATGCTAAAGACGATCCTGGAGGCTGCTGCGTCCCTTCTTGTCCTTCGTCTCGCTCGCCTTACCTTCCGATCATAGTCGAGTGCTGCTGGACAGCAGCCTCCAGGAGCCTCTCTAGTATAGTCCATTCCCCCATTTCTGAGCATCCGGAGGAGCAGAGGAGGGCACAAGTGGTGGTGGTGGTCCGGCAGTCTTTCCAAAAAAAGATTCAAAAAAGAAATTCTTTCTTTTCTTCTTTTCGTGCTCTTCTTTCCCCCTTGTTTTACTTTCCCCCAAAAAAGAGTCCAAGGCTGGCGTCAGGGCGCATCCCGCCGCGCCGAGCGTCTCTTTGTCTGCCTGCGCGTCCCGCTGCGTGTGCCGCCGTGCGCTCCTACCGCCACACCGCCGCCGCCGCCGCCACGTTGCCCCCCCGTCATGTGGTGGTGGTGTAGGCAGGAAGGAAGTAGGAGGAGGGGGTCTGACTTCCAAGCCCTCCGACGTGCACCAGCCTCACATCAGGTGTCTGCGTGGAGGGGAGCTTCGCGGTGAATGTCTTTGCCAGCGTTAATCCGCCTTTAAGTACTGCCCCCGCCACCTCATCTTCCTCCCTGCTCCTCCTCCTCGCACGCACGCGCGCGCACGCACGCACGGGGCTTCTGGTTTGGTGTAATTCACTTCACTGGAACATTGAGTTCAATTTATGTTTTCAACCAATATGTATTGGTAATTGGGCCAATCGATACAAATTGGTCATTCTGACCAAGAGATTGGTTAATCTGTGTTGGAGGCTGACAAAAAAGTACCACTGATTGTCACACCCACCTCTGTGGGGAAAAAAAAATGTTCTTTGTATTTGACCCATCCCCTGAGGGAGTGGTGAGCAGCACAGGTCGCGTCGGGACTCATTTGGAGATCTAACCCCCCCGATTCCAACTCATTATGCTAAGTGTCAAGCAGGGAGGCAAATGTGTCCCATTTTTATAGTCTGTAGTACGAACCGGCCAAGGCTTGAACCCACAACCTCCCAGTCTCAGGGTGGACACTCTCCCACTAGTCCACAGAGCTAGTGACGCCGTGATCTATCGTGACACTATATTGTAAATACATTTAGAAAACAATGAATTGATACAATACATACATTTCCAAGTAATCTATTTCGACTTACTTTCTATTGCAACCAATTTCATTGGTTATTTGGCTAACTAATAAAATTGGTATGCCCGTAACCACCCGGAATGGTCTGACCAATTAATTAGCCAAAATGAGCTTAACCTGCTATATTGGTATTTTTTGTTTTTTTGTTTTAACCAATCAATTTTTAGAGTACAGGGAAGGCACATTCAAATATGTGATGCATGAGGGCCAATTAGGTGAACATACTTTGTAAAATATTTTTTTCATAATATTAAATGAAAAGCAACGTAATTTTATACGATACATTTATTTTCAAAAATGAAGGAAATATATCGCTACACCTGTCTAGCCTGGGCCAGTGTTCAATGTGGTCTGAGCAGGTTTAGACAAGGTTTTAGTTTCTGTAAGACTTCCTGCCACGAAGCTGTCACTCCATCAGGTGCATTTCCAAGACACTCCTGCTCTGTCTGGGATCGGGCTGCCAAATTATCAAACGTGCCGCGAGCCTTGTGCTGATATGAAAACCAGGATCCGCCGGGATTGGTGGCACACTACAGAGGCACTGTCCACAAAAATTTTCTTTTTTTTTCTTGAAATGTCCTATCATTTAAAAATATTCTCTGAAATGTGCTTTGATGTGAAGAAAAAACACCATTGTCAATTATTATGACTTCAGCTAGCAGCACAATGGACAGCAATGGTTAGCACTTCTCTCTCACAGTTCCGCAGTTCGAGGTTCAGATCTGATATATAGCTCTCTATTTTGATTGAATTGGTGTTCAGCTGTCAGTTTTGTCAAAGTTGTTGATCGCTTGTCCAGGTTTTGGCCCAATGCTAGCAGTATGTTCCTTTGACCCTTGACCCAGTACTGCTGTGTCAGCAGATGTTCCACCCCGGTCCTGTCAGTGGGTGTCAACAAGCTGTTTAAGATTAGCACCTTCTGCTGGTTGTGGCGTGTAATTGCTCCTACTTGGCCCCAATGCAAGTGGACTGTGACAGCGTTGACTATCCATCCAGCTTCTATCGTGCTTGTCCTTGTTAGGGTCACAGAGGAGTTGGATGTCGGAATCAAAAGCGGAACCTGTCGACCGTGAGGCAGATGTGCTAACCAATAGCACGCTGAGTTTTGTGTTGTGTTAAAAATATAGCATACATTGTAGTGCAGCAATACGATCATATACAGAACATTGACTTGACTGTAATGATATTAGACCTTTGAATTTTATTATGATTATTATTATTATAGTCGGGCAGAGTGAGGTTTGTCCATCAATGTACCAAAAGGGATTAGCAAGCCGAGGTCACATGACCACCTGTGTTTTCCCTCAATGAAAGGTGGCGCGGAGGCTTATCCTCTCCGCTTGCGCTAATCTTTTCTAATTCAAATCTTTAATAACCTTTATTCGCAAATCACGTGAACAAAGGACACTTTTTTTTTAATTTAAAAGCAGCTCACTTTAGCCAGACTCGTTTGTCTGACTTTAAACAGAAAGATGGCACAGAGGCGCGCGTTGCAGGTCCTGGCTTCCTGTTTATTTATAAACCTATACATGTATAAAGTGTAAACAAATGTTTGGATGGCAGCAAAGGAATTGCTGCTGTGGAAGGAAGCTTAGAAGCACTTCCTGTGGACGATGGAGGGTCCGGCTTCGTCGTACTCCTGCTTGCTGATCCACATCTGCTGGAAGGTGGACAGGGAGGCCAGGATGGAGCCTCCAATCCACACTGAGTACTTCCTCTCAGGGGGGGCTATGATCTGGACACAGAAAATTTCAAAATATTTGTTTAGTAGGGGGTGTCAAAATGAGTGCGTTCATTTTGAGTTAAAGTTCCTTTAAGGCCACTAATTTTGTCCACGTTAAAATTTTAATAATGCATATATTTGTGGAGACTGGGGTCAAGTTGTGTTTTATGATTTAAAAAATGTGCAGAATTTCACAAGTTAGTTCATGTTAAAGATTCGATAGCTCTTAATATGAAAAGAAAAATGCACTGAGCTGTCGCCAATGTCTTACAAATGCAATTATGCCATCTAGTGGCAGAAAATGACCTCAACGCAAATCAATATCACACTTGTTTTTTACAGTACAGTACATCTTTTTAATTTTAACTCAATTTTATGATTTATTATGAAATTACTGTATCAATGACTAAAAGATGCTGCTATATTTCTATTTAACATTTTTCCACTTGTGTTAACCAGAGTATGAAAAATTGTACATTTTATTGTACAACTTTGAACAGATCTTGTGAGTTAACTATTGAAGTTGTGATTAATAATGATTACAAATTGTAATCGCCTGACACCCCTCATTTTTAGCCGAGTTGAAGCAATTTTACACAAATTACTGTAGTGGTTTTCAGATTCAGTGTGTTAGATGGTTTTGGTTTGTGGACTTAAAGTGTCTACCTTGATCTTCATGGTGCTGGGGGCCAGAGCGGTGATCTCCTTCTGCATGCGGTCCGCAATGCCGGGGTACATGGTGGTGCCGCCCGACAGGACGTTGTTGGCATACAGGTCCTTCCTGATGTCGATGTCGCACTTCATGATGCTGTTGTAGGTGGTCTCGTGAATGCCGGCTGACTCCATGCCTGTGCAAAAAGCACACACGGGAGGTTGGGGGGGGGGGGGGGGGGGGGGGGGGTTAACTGTCTGCTGCCGTAACAGGCGCTATGGCAGACAGCTTCCCCCAACAGCTGACGGCAGCAAATGTGAACAATATGCGGCAGCTTTAAATAAGACGCACGGGCAGGAGATGAAGTGCGACTTCAAGTTGGCTGTCGGCAAAATGCAGCCAGCAACAAACACTTTGAGATGAAGTTTGCTTTCATGCAGCATCGGAACATACTGTATTTATTATGAAAGTAAGTCCCAGCCCGAAACACTACCCCTTTTGATACATTTGACATTTTACGGCAAAATATTGACTTGTGAGGTAAAATATTTTTTGTGTAGCATGACGGCCATCTTTGTGAAACGTGGTTTAGATAATTCATAGAAAAAGTAATTAAAAAAGTACTATTGTAACAGTGGTTGGACCTTCCTTATTAAGTTGGAAATTAGGGCTGGGTGTCGATTCAAACTTCCTCAATTGATTCGATTTCGATTCACAAGAGTTTAATCCGATGTTGATTAATTATGGAACGTCAATTCCTCTTAAATATCAAGGACATGATGACAATTTTAAAAACAAAAAAAACAACAAAAAAAAACTCTACAAACATTAAATTCTGCAGAGGCAGCAACTGATTTATTTATTAATAAAAATTACATAATCACTTTAGTTTTACACAAACTTTGGCATCAGCATGGATCACGTGAAAATGTTTTTCATAGTTTTAATTCAATAATTGAAAATATAAATTAAAAATATTCTGAATTGTCATAAAATGCAATAAGTCAGGTCTTTCATAAATGTAAGAAAATACTTTTAAATTCACGTGAACAGTGCATTTCAAGAAAACAGTAAGCTATAAAAAAGCCATTAAAATTCCAATTTAAAGAATTTATGGGGGGGGGGGAGATTTAGATAATCAATTCATGGTTTTATTAATCAATATCACACTCAAAAAGGAAAATCGATTCGATATCGATTATTCAAATTTTTTTTTTTAAATCCAGCCCTATTTAAAATGTACCGTTTTCAGCACCGTATGTCCGCCATCTTTGTGAAATTTGCCGCATTTACAATGTTTCCAGCTACAGCAACTATCGTGTTGCTTTCCAAGCATTTCAACTCAATTGATCAGAAGCCAGATTTGACCTTCGGGTGCCTTACATCAAGTATAGAGTCTGTTTAATACTTGGGAATCCCTGAACACGGGTCTATCGACGACTTCCTTCGAAACGGCTTCCTACGTACCGATAAAGGAGGGCTGGAAGAGGGTCTCCGGGCAGCGGAAGCGCTCGTTGCCGATGGTGATGACCTGACCGTCCGGCAGCTCGTAGCTCTTCTCCAGGGACGAGGAGGAGGCGGCGGTGGCCATCTCGTTCTCAAAGTCCAGCGCCACGTAGCACAGCTTCTCCTTGATGTCACGCACGATCTCACGCTCGGCTGCCGAGGCGAGACGTCAGCCAAGCGGAGCGGAACGAAACATTTCCCGGGATCGGGTCGAGGCGTACCTGTCGTGACGAAAGAGTAGCCGCGCTCGGTCAGGATCTTCATCAAGTAATCGGTGAGGTCGCGTCCGGCCAAGTCCAGGCGCATGATGGCGTGGGGGAGGGCGTATCCCTCGTAGATGGGCACGTTATGCGTCACGCCGTCGCCGGAGTCCAGAACGATACCTGACAAAGGAAACTCGATTAAGCTCGCGCAATCCCTCCGCTTCCCGTCCGTCCGTCCGTCCGCCGGCGGCGACGACGTACCGGTGGTGCGACCGGAGGCGTACAGGGACAGCACGGCCTGGATGGCCACGTACATGGCGGGCACGTTGAAGGTCTCGAACATGATCTGGGTCATCTTCTCGCGGTTGGCCTTTGGGTTGAGGGGCGCCTCGGTCAGCAGGGTGGGGTGCTCCTCGGGGGCCACCCTCAGCTCGTTGTAGAAGGTGTGGTGCCAGATCTTCTCCATGTCGTCCCAGTTGGTGATGATGCCGTGCTCGATGGGATACTTGAGGGTCAGGATGCCACGCTTGCTTTGGGCTTCGTCGCCCACGTACGAGTCTTTCTGGCCCATGCCCACCATCACACCCTGACAGAACGCCGAGGAGGCAACACACGGTTATAAGATGGCGGTTGTAAAATTCAAAATTGGTACTTCGACTCGAATTATGGCCGCAATCGCGGAAACGTTCTTCACCTGGTGACGAGGGCGGCCGACGATGGACGGGAAGACGGCACGGGGCGCGTCGTCCCCGGCGAACCCGGCCTTCACCAGACCCGAGCCGTTGTCGCACACCAGGGCGGTCGTCTCGTCGTCGTCGCACATGCTGTCACCTCTGAAACACACGGATAAGCGATATCGAAATTGGATGGTTAGGATTCGGTTTTAGGAGTTTCAATTGGGGTTTTCTCTGGCCCTCCAAGGAATTTTCATTTTAGTTAGTTTTTAAGTTTGTTTTGTTTTTTAATTGAGTTAATTAGTTTTCAAGGAGGTTCTCTTAATTTTCATTAGTATGTTTTAAAAAAAATGTTTAGTTTAGTTTTAGTTTCAGTATTAGATTTAGTTTTTTGTTTTGTTTTTATGCATATTACTTGTGCACAATATTTAATAAACACCATGGTAAAATGAAAAAAGTAACATTTCTTACCTAGCGTTGCATTTCAGCTGATTGAAATGAAGAAGCACGCGAGCCAAACCATTGGAACCAAAAGTCAAGCAAGCAAATTTGTCGCTAGGAACAACGTTATCTGAAGGTGCTTTTCTATTGGCTGCTGCTAGATGATGTCACTTTCAAACGTCTTTATCCCGGCTGATATCGAAATAAAATCATTCCCAAAGGCTCATGTATTCATGACAATCAATTACCAAAAACGAAGGACATTTTCGCTATAATTATGGTTTTAGTTAGTTTTGAAAACATAAAATGCCATTTTAGTTAGTTTTCGTTTTTATTTTGTTAACATTTTTTTTTTTTTTTTTTTTTTAATTTAAGGTTCAGTTTATTTGTTTGCCAAAAACAGCAAAACGATGATGATGGAATGTTTCCGGATGAATGATGACGAGGTTAGACGGTAGAGAGTGAAAAATCAAGTCCAATCCGAGTCCACCGTCTTGGCATAAATCCACACTTGCGTGGTTTCCCGTACTCACCAAATCAGCACTGGGCACCTTGAGACCTTGGGAGACTTTCAGCTGGAGGGGTGTCAGAGTGTCAGGTCAGCCCATTTTATAGCCCGAGGAGGGGGGGCTGAGTTTTCTCCGCGTATGGTAGCCCACCGCCCCATTGACAACTGCACTCCTTGAATGGCATGACAAGGACAGGGAAGTCCGTCTGTGCCATGTATGGCTGGTCGAGGACAGACGGACCAAGACAAGCGTCTTCTTTAGATCTTGACTCAGACTTGGGAATCAACAATGAAGACCCTCCTTCGGTCAGGTCAACAGTGGGACATATTTGGTGCTCATGATGTAACAAAGCTCATCTTTTGCTGTCATTAAGACTTGTAAGAAGGGCGTAAGATGAGCAAGCTTACAATTTTATTGCATTTAGTTGTGTAGTTAAAAAAAAAAAGTAACTGCTTTGAAATGAAGTCAAAATATAACCAACTTATAACATGTTTAGTGCTGGCATTTTTAGCACAGCAAGTCCATCAAGTTTTTCATTTTACAGTACATTATATGTTATTTAGAACATTTGTTCTTCAACAGATTATGGAGTTGTTTTTTTTTTTTTTTAAACAATTATATCCTAACCATGTTTGAATTTTGGCACGGTTAATTTAGTTTTCAATTCAAACATTTAATACATTTCAGTAAGACTTATTCATTACAGTCAGATACACATAGAGGTCCAAATGTTTGTTCAGTATACGTGTTGATGTTTTCTTATAATGAATTAAATTAACTATAAAAGTATTTACATTTATGCAGAGAATATAGTGTTTTTCTGGCTAAATATATTTACAGTTCAGCATTCAAAAACGATTGTTAAATTATTTAGGGCTAACTATGATTTATTTATTTATTTTAGTAATCAATGAATGTCTTTTTTATTTTAATTAAAAACGTTTTTTTCAATTTCTATCCCTTTATTCAAAAAGAGGACATTATAAAGTGTCAGCACAGAAAATGCACTAAAAAATTAATTATGATTCAGTTTGGCATGAACCAGAAAATAGTCAGAAATGTCGATTATTGTTTTCCAATGTTAAACCAAGATAAAAGTCTTATTTTGATGTAAAAAAAAAAAAAAAAAAAAAAAAGGAAAAAAAAATCAGTCTGTTTTCATGGAGGACAACAGAAATTTGAGAATATTTACTCTTGAGAGTCTGAAATTCTGAGAATTTAAAAGAAACAATGGCTTCATATGATTAATTGATGATCAAAATCAATTAATAGGCCCCAAGCAAACCCTTTAGTAACCAAACAGCCAACAAGTCACTTCTTTTAATGCTTAGGTTCGTGTACAATTTTGCCATTATCTCGTAACATCTTTTGCTACTACATTACTATTTAACAGCATCTTTGTTGGGTTTATTTTGGGGTTGGCCTTGTAAGGATCAGGTTTGACTGTCTGGACGCACAATAGCGCTACTATAATGTCGTAAGTGTGGAGCACTTGTCAAGCAGCTGGCGTCTGCAGCTGTTACTTCTTTCAAGGCCTCTATAGGCACAATTGAGGGACACGAAGACCCCCTCGCCCCCACCAAAGAAAAAGAAGAAAAACATTCCTTCTCGGACATAAATAAACCATACACGGTCAATGAGTTACAGCAATGTTGGGCAAACTTTTGGGCTCAGGGGCCACATTTGATTTGTAATATTTTTCATGTTACAAAAGAAAAAAAGAGAGCCCACAAATTCCACACATGGGAGCCATGTTTCGAACCCCGGATTGCAAAACTTTGAGTCAGACGTGCTCACCACTATGCCACATGCTCCAAAAAAAAAAAAAAAAAAGTTGTTTGCAGATGCTGACAACGTCGATTCTTTGCGACGTCAGCACAGCGAGCGCCTAGGGGACACGTCTTGTTGTGACATGTGCCATATTCTGCTTTTATTCGCCGCCCGGGCAAAGATGGAAGCACGCGGGGTGACATTGCCGCTCGGCGCCAAACGGGCGGCGACGTTGCGGAAAAAAAGGGCCACCGGCGAAGGAGCTGCGGACGGTTCCCGCCGCCGCGACGTGGACGAGGGGGCCGGGATTAAAAAAAACAAAAAACAAATAAAATAAAAAAAAAAGGGCACACAGCAAGCCGTGAATCATATGTTGTTGTCAGCCGACCCCCAGCAATGACCTCGCTGCTTTGTTGGCCTCTTATGTAATGAATGCAAGCTTACAGCATTCACTATTCCAACATTGGGAAACAATACAATCCAGTGTTTACCCTTTGTAAATATTTTTTTTTTTAAACATTTTTAGTGTTGACCTTTAACATTCTTAGACTAATGTGTGTATACTGTCTATATGTATTTATTTACTGTATTCTCTACCCTTTGTAAGTTTACATTAAGAATTTAAAGTCAGTAACTGTTTTAAATTTAATCATTAAAATTATTCATTCTACTCATAGAAACTTTGACTATCCCCAAAATATGACATTGTTCTCCACCTAAAATGATGTACGACTGATTCCTTGTTCAGTTTCAGTTCATTATTTATACCTTGTGTTTTTGCCTTCAGGCATATCCAGATCCTGTTTTTTTTTTGTTTTTGTTTTTTTAAATTTTTTAATCTTCTGGCACACGTCGTCTGTCCTCAGGATGTTTGGAATCAGAAAAAAACCCAAAAACACAGACGGTTTGATGTCAAAACAATATTTTAAATACTTTGTTGTCCTTGATTTAAGGATATGGTTTTCAGGATTGGGGGGGGGGGGCATCTGGTGTCAAAAGGGCAAGTTTGCTTAGTATTCTAGCAGCTTTAGCTTCTTCTGACATTTTCCTAACATGGAAATCCTGGTCATGTCATTGAAATCCGATTAAACACTTGGGCTGTTTAGGCCAGAGAATATTACAAAATCCGTCCTCTTCTACTCAAAAATAATATACCTAATGTATCACGTTATGTTTTAAGTATCACCGACAAAAACCTAACATAATATTGAGCCTTTATTGACACTAGTATGATGATACTCGTGACACCAGCACAGCATTTAACTTTTAACCTGATATACTCTCTCTTACAATAAAAGTGAATCTAGCACTACTGTGTTAAGACAAAATAATAAAATTAAGCGAAAAATCAATCTAAATAAAATAACAGAAAACTAAAATTAAGTCGAATTAAATTAAATCAAAATAAAATATAAAATACAAGAAATCAAGTAAAAGAAAGTTGACTTAAAGTGAAGAGAGAAAGTAAAGGAGAAAGTGAGGTACAGTACTTTTTGTTTTTCTCCTTGTGGCATTTAATAAGTCAGTCAGGCATAAATCCCCAATGTCAATATGTTTGGAAGAGCTTTCAAATCCTATTTCTATGAATAGAAACACTTCCTTCAACATGAATAACGAACAGTGAAAATGTTTGACCGAATATTAAAAAACATCTCAAGGTTTTGCTGACTTTCCCATCGATGAAGACTTCAACTTGTAGCACGTGATCATCAAAAAGATTTCGTAAGCTGACACAATGTGTGCTGTGTTTGTGTGGTCATTTCTAATGTAAGGTTTTATACACCCCATTAATTGAGTTTGGGTAAATCAGGTTGTGACATTTCTCAGCTTCATTCTTCTTAAAAATATCAATGCTGCTTAAAAAAAAACAACCCAAAAAAACGGCGTTTTTTTTTTTTAACGACCATGTATAGTAAGCCGTTTTTTTTGTTTGTTTTTTAAAAACGACCATATAAGGCGTTTTTTTTTTTTTTAAACGACCATGTATAGTAAGGCGTTTTTTTGTTTGTTTTTTAAAAAGACCATGTATAGTTAGGCTTTTTTTTTTTTAAGGCGTTGTTTTTTTTTGTTTTTTGTTTTTAAAAACGACCATGTATAGTAAGGCGTTTTATTTTTTGTTTTTAAAAAGGACCATGTACTGTATAGTAAGGCGTTTTTTTTTGTTTTTTTTTTAAACGACCATGTATAGTAAGGCGTTTTTTTTGTTTGTTTTTAAAACGACCATGTATAGTGAGGCGTTTTTTTTGTTTTTTGTTTTTAAAAACGACCATGTGTAGTAAGGTGTTTTTTTTTGTTTTTTTTTAAACGACCATTTATAGTAAGGCGTTTTTTTTTTTTAAGCTTTTTTTTTTTTTTTTTTTTTAACCATGTATAGTAAGGCATATATATATAGATTTTTTTTAAACGACCATGTATAGTAAGGCGTTTTTATTTGTATTTTTTTTAAGGACCATGTATAGCAAGGCTTTTTTTTTTTTAAGGCGTTGTTTTTTTTTATTTTTTGTTTTTAAAAATGACCATGTATAGTAAGGCATTTTCTTTTTTGTTTTTAAAAACGACCATGTATAGTAAGGCTTTTTTTTTTCTTTAAAAAAAATCGACCATGTATATTAAGGCATTTTTTTTTATTTTTTTTTAAACGACCATGTATAGTAAGGCGTTTTTATTTGTATTTTTTTTAAGGACCATGTATAGTAAGGCATTTTATTTTTTGTTTTTAAAAATGACCATGTATAGTAAGGCTTTTTTTTTTTTAAAGGACCATGTATAGTAAGGCATTTTTGTTTTTTGTTTTTTTAACGACCATGTATAGCAAGGCTTTTTTTTTTTTTTGTTTTTTTTTTTTTTTTTAACGACCATGTATTGTAAGGCGTTTTATTTTTTGTTTTTAAAAACGACCATGTATAGCAAGTTTTTTTTTTTTTTTTTTATAAACGACCATGTATAGTAAAGGCGTTTTTTTTTTTTTTTTTTTTTTAAAGGACCATGTATAGTAAGGCATTTTATTTTTTGTTTTTAAAAACGACCATGTATAGTAAGGCTTTTTTTTTTCTTTAAAAAAAAACGACCAGGCATTTTTTTTAATTTTTTTTTAAACGACCATGTATAGTAAGGCGTTTTTATTTGTATTTTTTTTAAGGACCATGTATAGTAAGGCATTTTATTTTTTGTTTTTAAAAATGACCATGTATAGTAAGGCTTTTTATTTTTTGTTTTTAAAAAGGACCATGTACTGTATAGTAAGGCGTTTTTTTTTTGTTTGTTTTTTTAAACGACCATGTATAGTAAGGCGTTTTTTTTTTTTTAAACAGCTATGTATAGTAAGGCATTTTATTTTTTGTTTTTAAAAACGACCATGTATAGTAAGGCTTTTTTTTTTTCTTTAAAAAAAAACGACCATGTATATTAAGGCATTTTTTTTTTTTTTTTTTTAAACGACCATGTATAGTAAGGCGTTTTTATTTGTATTTTTTTTAAGGACCATGTATAGTAAGGCATTTTATTTTTTGTTTTTAAAAATGACCATGTATAGTAAGGCTTTTTTTTTTTAAAGGACCATGTATAGTAAGGCATTTTTTTATTTTTTTTTTAACGACCATGTATAGCAAGGCTTTTTTTTTTTTTTTTTTTAAACGACCATGTATTGTAAGGCGTTTTATTTTTTGTTTTTAAAAACGACCATGTATAGCAAGGTTTTTTTTTTTTTTTTTATAAACGACCATGTATAGTAAAGGCGTTTTTTTTTTTTTCTTTTTAAAGGACCATGTATAGTAAGGCATTTTATTTTGTGTTTTTAAAAACGACCATGTATAGTAAGGCATTTTATTTTTTGTTTTTAAAAAGGACCATGTACTGTATAGTAAGGCGTTTTTTTTTTTTGTTTGTTTGTTTTTAAACGACCATGTATAGTAAGGCGTTTTTGTTTTTTTTAAACAGCTATGTACAGTAAGGCATTTTATTTTTTGTTTTTAAAAACGACCATGTATAGTAAGGCTTTTTTTTTTTCTTTAAAAAAAACGACCATGTATAGTAAGGCATATATATATATATTTTTTTTAAACGACCATGTATAGTAAGGCGTTTTTATTTGTATTTTTTTTTTAAGGACCATGTATAGTAAGGCATTTTATTTTTTGTTTTTAAAAATGACCATGTATAGTAAGGCTTTTTTTTTTTTAAAGGACCATGTATAGTAAGGCATTTTATTTTTTGTTTTTAAAAACGACCATGTATAGTAAGGCTTTTTTTTTTCTTTAAAAAAAAACGACCAGGCATTTTTTTTAATTTTTTTTTAAACGACCATGTATAGTAAGGCGTTTTTATTTGTATTTTTTTTAAGGACCATGTATAGTAAGGCATTTTATTTTTTGTTTTTAAAAATGACCATGTATAGTAAGGCTTTTTTTTTTTAAAGGACCATGTATAGTAAGGCATTTTTTATTTTATTTTTTTTAACGACCATGTATAGCAAGGCTTTTTTTTTTTTTTTTTTTTTTTTTTTTTTAAACGACCATGTATTGTAAGGCGTTTTATTTTTGTTTTTAAAAACGACCATGTATAGCAAGGCTTTTTTTGTTATAGTGAGGCGTTTTATTTTTTGTTTTTAAAAACCACCATGTATAGTAAGGCTTTTTTTTTTTTTTTTAAACGACCATGTATAGTAAGGTGTTTTTATTTTTTTAAAGGACCATGTATATTAAGGCGTTTTATTTTTGGTTTTTAAAAACGACCATGTATAGTAAGGCTTTTTTTTTTTTTTAATTCTTTAAAGGACCATGTATAGTAAGGCATTTTATTTTTTGTTTTTAAAAACGACCATGTATAGTAAGGCTTTTTTTTTTTTCTTTAAAAAAAATGACCATGTATAGTAAGGCTTTTTTTTTGTTTTTTTTTAAACGACCATGTATAGTAAGGCGTTTTTATTTGTATTTTTTTTAAGGACCATGTATAGTAAGGCATTTTATTTTTTGTTTTTAAAAATGACCATGTATAGAAGTTTTTTTTTTTTTTTTTTTTAAAGGACCATGTATAGTAAGGCATTTTATTTTTTGTTTTTAAAAACGACCATGTATATAGCAAGGCTTTTTTTTTTTTTTTTTTTTTTTAAACGACCATGTACAGTAAGGCGTTTTATTTTTTGTTTTTAAAAACGACCATGTATAGCAAGGCTTTTATTAAAAAAATAAAATAAAAAAATAAAAAAACGACCATGTATAGTAAGGCGTTTTTTTTTTTTTTTTTTTAAAACGACCATGTATAGTAAGGCATTTTTTTTTTTTTTAAACGACCATGTATAGTAAGGCGTTTTTATTTTTTTAAAGGACCATGTATATTAAGGCGTTTTATTTTTTGTTTTTAAAAACGACCATGTATAGTAAGGCTTTTTAAAAAAAATTTTTTTAAAGGACCATGTATAGTAAGGCATTTTATTTTTTTGTTTTTAAAAACGACCATGTATAGTAAGGCTTTTTTTTTTCTTTAAAAAAAACGACCATGTATAGTAAGGCTTTTTTTTTTTTTTTTTTTTAAACGACCATGTATAGTAAGGCGTTTTTATTTGTATTTTTTTTAAGGACCATGTATAATAAGGCATTTTATTTTTTGTTTTTAAAAACGACCATGTATAGTAAGGCTTTTTTTTTTTTTTTTTTTTAAACGACCATGTATAGTAAGGCGTTTTTATTTGTATTTTTTTTAAGGACCATGTATAATAAGGCATTTTATTTTTTGTTTTTAAAAACGACCATGTATAGCAAGGCTTTTTTTTTTTTTTTTTATAAACGACCATGTATAGTAAGGCGTTTTATTTTTTTAAAGGACCATGTATATTACGGCGTTTTATTTTTTGTTTTTAAAAACGACCATGTATAGTAAGGCTTTTTATTTTTTATTTTTTTTTTAAAGGACCATGTATAGTAAGGCATTTTATTTTTTGTTTTTAAAAACGACCATGTATAGTAAGGCTTTTTTTTTTTTCTTTAAAAAAAACGACCATGTATAGTAAGGCGTTTTATTTTTTATTTTTTTAAACGTGTTTTTATTTTTTTAAAGGACCATGTATAGTAAGGCGTTTTATTTTTTGTTTTTAAAAACGACCATGTATAGTAAGGCTTTTTTTTTTTTCTTTAAAAAAAACGACCATGTATAGTAAGGCTTTTTTTTTTTTTTTTTTAAACGACCATGTATAGTAAGGCGTTTTTATTTGTATTTTTTTTAAGGACCATGTATAGTAAGGCGTTTTATTTTTTATTTTTTTAAACGTGTTTTTATTTTTTTAAAGGACCATGTATAGTAAGGCGTTTTATTTTTTGTTTTTAAAAACGACCATGTATAGTAAGGCTTTTTTTTTTTTCTTTAAAAAAAACGACCATGTATAGTAAGGCTTTTTTTTTTTTTTTTTTAAACGACCATGTATAGTAAGGCGTTTTTATTTGTATTTTTTTTAAGGACCATGTATAGTAAGGCATTTTATTTTTTGTTTTTAAAAATGACCATGTATAGAAGGTTTTTTTTTTTTTTAAGGACCATGTATAGTAAGGCGTTTTATTTTTTGTTTTTAAAAACGACCATGTATAGCAAGGCATTTTTTTTTTTTTTTTTAAAAACGACCATGTATAGTAAGGCATTTTTTTTTTTTCTTAAACGACCATGTATAGTAAGGCGTTTTTTTTTTTTTTTTTTAAACGACCATGTATAGTAAGGCATTTTTTTTTTTCTTAAACGACCATGTATAGTAAGGCGTTTTTATATTTTTAAAGGACCATGTATATTAAGGCGTTTTATTTTTTGTTTTTAAAAACGACCATGTATAGTAAGGCTTTTTTTTAAAAAAAATTTTAAAGGACCATGTATAGTAAGGCATTTTATTTTTTTGTTTTTAAAAACGACCATGTATAGTAAGGCGTTTTTTTTTTTTTTTTTTTAAACGACCATGTATAGTAAGGCATTTTTTTTTATCTTAAACGACCATGTATAGTAAGGCGTTTTTATATTTTTAAAGGACCATGTATATTAAGGCGTTTTATTTTTTGTTTTTAAAAACGACCATGTATAGTAAGGCTTTTTTTTTTTCTTTTTTTTTTAAAGGACCATGTATAGTAAGGCATTTTATTTTTTGTTTTTAAAAACGACCATGTATAGTAAGGCTTTTTTTTTTTTCTTTAAAAAAAACGACCATGTATAGTAAGGCGTTTTATTTTTTATTTTTTTAAACGTGTTTTTATTTTTTTAAAGGACCATGTATAGTAAGGCGTTTTATTTTTTGTTTTTAAAAACGACCATGTATAGTAAGGCTTTTTTTTTCTTTCTTTAAAAAAAACGACCATGTATAGTAAGGCTTTTTTTTTTTTTTTTTTAAACGACCATGTATAGTAAGGCGTTTTTATTTGTATTTTTTTTAAGGACCATGTATAGTAAGGCGTTTTATTTTTTATTTTTTTAAACGTGTTTTTATTTTTTTAAAGGACCATGTATAGTAAGGCGTTTTATTTTTTGTTTTTAAAAACGACCATGTATAGTAAGGCTTTTTTTTTTTTCTTTAAAAAAAACGACCATGTATAGTAAGGCTTTTTTTTTTTTTTTTTTAAACGACCATGTATAGTAAGGCGTTTTTATTTGTATTTTTTTTAAGGACCATGTATAGTAAGGCATTTTATTTTTTGTTTTTAAAAATGACCATGTATAGAAGGTTTTTTTTTTTTTAAGGACCATGTATAGTAAGGCGTTTTATTTTTTGTTTTTAAAAACGACCATGTATAGCAAGGCATTTTTTTTTTTTTTTTTTAAAACGACCATGTATAGTAAGGCATTTTTTTTTTTTCTTAAACGACCATGTATAGTAAGGCGTTTTTTTTTTTTTTTTTTAAACGACCATGTATAGTAAGGCATTTTTTTTTTTCTTAAACGACCATGTATAGTAAGGCGTTTTTATATTTTTAAAGGACCATGTATATTAAGGCGTTTTATTTTTTGTTTTTAAAAACGACCATGTATAGTAAGGCTTTTTTAAAAAAAAAATTTTAAAGGACCATGTATAGTAAGGCATTTTATTTTTTTGTTTTTAAAAACGACCATGTATAGTAAGGCGTTTTTTTTTTTTTTTTTTAAAACGACCATGTATAGTAAGGCATTTTTTTTTATCTTAAACGACCATGTATAGTAAGGCGTTTTTATATTTTTAAAGGACCATGTATATTAAGGCGTTTTATTTTTTGTTTTTAAAAACGACCATGTATAGTAAGGCTTTTTTTTTTTTTTTTTTTTTAAAGGACCATGTATAGTAAGGCATTTTATTTTTTTGTTTTTAAAAACGACCATGTATAGTAAGGCTTTTTTTTTTCTTTAAAAAAAACGACCATGTATAGTAAGGCATTTTTTATTTTTATTTTTAAACGACCATGTATAGTAACGCGTTTTTATTTGTATTTTTTTTAAGGACCATGTATAATAAGGCATTTTATTTTTTGTTTTTAAAAATGACCATGTATAGTAAGGCTTTTTTTTTTTTAAAAGGACCATGTATAGTAAGGCATTTTATTTTTTGTTTTTAAAAACGACCATGTATAGCAAGGCTTTTTATTTTATTTTATTTTTTTTATTTTTTAAAACGACCATGTATAGTAAGGCGTTTTATTTTTTGTTTTTAAAAACGACCATGTATAGCAAGGCTTTTTTTTTTTTTTTTTTTTTATATAAACGACCATGTATAGTAAGGCGTTTTATTTTTTTAAAGGACCATGTATATTACGGCGTTTTATTTTTTGTTTTTAAAAACGACCATGTATAGTAAGGCGTTTTTATTTGTATTTTTTTTAAGGACCATGTATAGTAAGGCATTTTATTTTTTGTTTTTAAAAATGACCATGTATAGAAGGTTTTTTTTTTTTTTTAAGGACCATGTATTGTAAGGCATTTTTTTTTTTTTTTTTAAAAACGACCATGTATAGTAAGGCATTTTTTTTTTTCTTAAACGACCATGTATAGTAAGGCGTTTTATTTTTTGTTTTTAAAAACGACCATGTATAGCAAGGCATTTTTTTTTTTTTTTTTTTAAACGACCATGTATAGTAAGGCATTTTTTTTTTTTCTTAAACGACCATGTATAGTAAGGCGTTTTTAAATTTTTAAAGGACCATGTATATTAAGGCGTTTTATTTTTTGTTTTTAAAAACGACCATGTATAGTAAGGCTTTTTTTAAAAAAATTTTTTAAAGGACCATGTATAGTAAGGCATTTTATTTTTTTGTTTTTAAAAACGACCATGTATAGTAAGGCGTTTTTTTTTTTTTTTTTTTAAACGACCATGTATAGTAAGGCGTTTTTTGTTTTGTTTTTAAAAACGACCATGTATAGTAAGGCATTTTTTTTTATCTTAAACGACCGGCGTTTTTATATTTTTAAAGGACCATGTATATTAAGGCGTTTTATTTTTTGTTTTTAAAAACGACCATGTATAGTAAGGCTTTTTTTTTTTAAATTTTTTAAAGGACCATGTATAGTAAGGCATTTTATTTTTTTGTTTTTAAAAACGACCATGTATAGTAAGGCTTTTTTTTTTCTTTAAAAAAAACGACCATGTATAGTAAGGCATTTTTTATTTTTATTTTTAAACGACCATGTATAGTAACGCGTTTTTATTTGTATTTTTTTTAAGGACCATGTATAATAAGGCATTTTATTTTTTGTTTTTAAAAATGACCATGTATAGTAAGGCTTTTTTTTTTTAAAAGGACCATGTATAGTAAGGCATTTTATTTTTTGTTTTTAAAAACGACCATGTATAGCAAGGCTTTTTATTTTATTTTATTTTTATATAAACGACCATGTATAGTAAGGCGTTTTATTTTTTTAAAGGACCATGTATATTACGGCGTTTTATTTTTTGTTTTTAAAAACGACCATGTATAGTAAGGCTTTTTATTTATTTTATTTTTTTTAAAGGACCATGTATAGTAAGGCATTTTATTTTTTGTTTTTAAAAACGACCATGTATAGTAAGGCTTTTTTTTTTTCTTTAAAAAAAAACGACCATGTATAGTAAGGCATTTTTTTAAAAACATTTTTAAACGACCATTTTAAACGGCGTTTTTATTTGTATTTTTTTTAAGGACCATGTATAGTAAGGCATTTTATTTTTTGTTTTTAAAAATGACCATGTATAGTAAGGCTTTTTTTTTTTTTAAAGGACCATGTATAGTAAGGCATTTTTGTTTTTTGTTTTTTTAACGACCATGTATAGCAAGGCTTTTTTTTTTTTTTTTTTTTTTTTTTTTTTTTTACGACCATGTATTGTAAGGCGTTTTATTTTTTGTTTTTAAAAACGACCATGTATAGCAAGGCTTTTTTTGTTATAGTGAGGCGTTTTATTTTTTGTTTTTAAAACCGACTATGTATAGTAAGGCATTTTATTTTTTTTTTAAACGACCATGTATAGTAAGGTGTTTTTATTTTTTTAAAAGGACCATGTATAGTAAGGCATTTTATTTTTTGTTTTTAAAAACGACCATGTATAGCAAGGCTTTTTATTTTATTTTATTTTTTTTATTTTTTAAAACGACCATGTATAGTAAGGCGTTTTATTTTTTGTTTTTAAAAACGACCATGTATAGCAAGGCTTTTTTTTTTCTTTTTTTTTTATATAAACGACCATGTATAGTAAGGCGTTTTATTTTTTTAAAGGACCATGTATATTACGGCGTTTTATTTTTTGTTTTTAAAAACGACCATGTATAGTAAGGCTTTTTATTTATTTTATTTTTTTTAAAGGACCATGTATAGTAAGGCATTTTATTTTTTGTTTTTAAAAACGACCATGTATAGTAAGGCTTTTTTTTTTCTTTAAAAAAAAACGACCATGTATAGTAAGGCATTTTTTTAAAAAAATTTTTAAACGACCATGTATAGTAAGGCGTTTTTATTTGTATTTTTTTTAAGGACCATGTATAGTAAGGCATTTTATTTTTTGTTTTTAAAAATGACCATGTATAGTAAGGCTTTTTTTTTTTTAAAGGACCATGTATAGTAAGGCATTTTTGTTTTTTGTTTTTTTAACGACCATGTATAGCAAGGCTTTTTTTTTTTTTTTTTTTTTTTTTTTTTTTACGACCATGTATTGTAAGGCGTTTTATTTTTTGTTTTTAAAAACGACCATGTATAGCAAGGCTTTTTTTGTTATAGTGAGGCGTTTTATTTTTTGTTTTTAAAACCGACTATGTATAGTAAGGCATTTTATTTTTTTTTTAAACGACCATGTATAGTAAGGTGTTTTTATTTTTTTAAAGGACCATGTATATTAAGGCGTTTTATTTTTGGTTTTTAAAAACGACCATGTATAGTAAGGCGTTTTATTTTTTATTTTTTTAAACGTGTTTTTATTTTTTTAAAGGACCATGTATAGTAAGGCATTTTATTTTTTGTTTTTAAAAACGACCATGTATAGTAAGGCTTTTTTTTTTTCTTTAAAAAAAATGACCATGTATAGTAAGGCTTTTTTTTTTTTTTTTTTTAAACGACCATGTATAGTAAGGCGTTTTTATTTGTATTTTTTTTAAGGACCATGTATAGTAAGGCATTTTATTTTTTGTTTTTAAAAATGACCATGTATAGAAGTTTTTTATTTTTTATTTTTTAAAGGACCATGTATAGTAAGGCATTTTATTTTTTGTTTTTAAAAACGACCATGTATATAGCAAGGCTTTTTTTTTTTTTTTTTTTTTTTTTAAAACGACCATGTACAGTAAGGCGTTTTATTTTTTGTTTTTAAAAACGACCATGTATAGCAAGGCTTTTATTAAAAAAAATAAATAAAAAAATAAAAAAACGACCATGTATAGTAAGGCGTTTTTTGTTTTGTTTTTAAAAACGACCATGTATAGTAAGGCATTTTTTTTTTTTTTTTTTAAACGACCATGTATAGTAAGGCGTTTTTATTTTTTTAAAGGACCATGTATATTAAGGCTTTTTATTTTTTGTTTTTAAAAACGACCATGTATAGTAAGGCTTTTTTTTTTCTTTAAAAAAAACGACCATGTATAGTAAGGCTTTTTTTTTTTTTTTTTTTTAAACGACCATGTATAGTAAGGCGTTTTTATTTGTATTTTTTTTAAGGACCATGTATAATAAGGCATTTTATTTTTTGTTTTTAAAAACGACCATGTATAGCAAGGCTTTTTTTTTTTTTTTTTATAAACGACCATGTATAGTAAGGCGTTTTATTTTTTTAAAGGACCATGTATATTACGGCGTTTTATTTTTTGTTTTTAAAAACGACCATGTATAGTAAGGCTTTTTATTTATTTTATTTTTTTTAAAGGACCATGTATAGTAAGGCATTTTATTTTTTGTTTTTAAAAACGACCATGTATAGTAAGGCTTTTTTTTTTTTCTTTAAAAAAACGACCATGTATAGTAAGGCGTTTTATTTTTTATTTTTTTAAACGTGTTTTTATTTTTTTAAAGGAACATGTATAGTAAGGCGTTTTATTTTTTGTTTTTAAAAACGACCATGTATAGTAAGGCTTTTTTTTTTTCTTTAAAAAAAACGACCATGTATAGTAAGGCTTTTTTTTTTTCTTTAAAAAAAAACGACCATGTATATTAAGGCATTTTTTTTAATTTTTTTTTAAACGACCATGTATAGTAAGGCGTTTTTATTTGTATTTTTTTTAAGGACCATGTATAGTAAGGCATTTTATTTTTTGTTTTTAAAAATGACCATGTATAGAAGTTTTTTTTTTTTTTTAAGGACCATGTATAGTAAGGCATTTTATTATTTTTTTTTAAAACGACCATGTACAGTAAGGCGTTTTATTTTTTGTTTTTAAAAACGACCATGTATAGCAAGGCATTTTTTTTTTTTTTTTTTTAAACGACCATGTATAGTAAGGCATTTTTTTTTTTCTTAAACGACCATGTATAGTAAGGCGTTTTTATATTTTTAAAGGACCATGTATATTAAGGCGTTTTATTTTTTGTTTTTAAAAACGACCATGTATAGTAAGGCTTTTTTAAAAAAAATTTTTTAAAGGACCATGTAAGGCATTTTATTTTTTTGTTTTTAAAAACGACCATGTATAGTAAGGCGTTTTTTTTTTTTTTTTTTAACGACCATGTATAGTAAGGCGTTTTATTTTTTGTTTTTAAAAACGACCATGTATAGTAAGGCATTTTTTTTTTCTTAAACGACCATGTATAGTAAGGCGTTTTTATATTTTTAAAGGACCATGTATATTAAGCCGTTTTATTTTTTGTTTTTAAAAACGACCATGTATAGTAAGGCTTTTTTTTTTTACATTTTTTAAAGGACCATGTATAGTAAGGCATTTTATTTTTTTGTTTTTAAAAACGACCATGTGTAGTAAGGCTTTTTTTTTTCTTTAAAAAAAATGACCATGTATAGTAAGGCTTTTTTTTTGTTTTTTTTTAAACGACCATGTATAGTAAGGCGTTTTTATTTGTATTTTTTTTAAGGACCATGTATAGTAAGGCATTTTATTTTTTGTTTTTAAAAATGACCATGTATAGAAGTTTTTTTTTTTTTTTTTTTTAAAGGACCATGTATAGTAAGGCATTTTATTTTTTGTTTTTAAAAACGACCATGTATATAGCAAGGCTTTTTTTTTTTTTTTTTTTTTTTAAACGACCATGTACAGTAAGGCGTTTTATTTTTTGTTTTTAAAAACGACCATGTATAGCAAGGCTTTTATTAAAAAAATAAAATAAAAAAATAAAAAAACGACCATGTATAGTAAGGCGTTTTTTTTTTTTTTTTTTAAAAACGACCATGTATAGTAAGGCATTTTTTTTTTTTTTAAACGACCATGTATAGTAAGGCGTTTTTATTTTTTTAAAGGACCATGTATATTAAGGCGTTTTATTTTTTGTTTTTAAAAACGACCATGTATAGTAAGGCTTTTTAAAAAAAAAATTTTTAAAGGACCATGTATAGTAAGGCATTTTATTTTTTTGTTTTTAAAAACGACCATGTATAGTAAGGCTTTTTTTTTTCTTTAAAAAAAACGACCATGTATAGTAAGGCTTTTTTTTTTTTTTTTTTTTAAACGACCATGTATAGTAAGGCGTTTTTATTTGTATTTTTTTTAAGGACCATGTATAATAAGGCATTTTATTTTTTGTTTTTAAAAACGACCATGTATAGTAAGGCTTTTTTTTTTTTTTTTTTTTAAACGACCATGTATAGTAAGGCGTTTTTATTTGTATTTTTTTTAAGGACCATGTATAATAAGGCATTTTATTTTTTGTTTTTAAAAACGACCATGTATAGCAAGGCTTTTTTTTTTTTTTTTTATAAACGACCATGTATAGTAAGGCGTTTTATTTTTTTAAAGGACCATGTATATTACGGCGTTTTATTTTTTGTTTTTAAAAACGACCATGTATAGTAAGGCTTTTTATTTTTTATTTTTTTTTTAAAGGACCATGTATAGTAAGGCATTTTATTTTTTGTTTTTAAAAACGACCATGTATAGTAAGGCTTTTTTTTTTTCTTTAAAAAAAACGACCATGTATAGTAAGGCGTTTTATTTTTTATTTTTTTAAACGTGTTTTTATTTTTTTAAAGGACCATGTATAGTAAGGCGTTTTATTTTTTGTTTTTAAAAACGACCATGTATAGTAAGGCTTTTTTTTTTTTCTTTAAAAAAAACGACCATGTATAGTAAGGCTTTTTTTTTTTTTTTTTTAAACGACCATGTATAGTAAGGCGTTTTTATTTGTATTTTTTTTAAGGACCATGTATAGTAAGGCGTTTTATTTTTTATTTTTTTAAACGTGTTTTTATTTTTTTAAAGGACCATGTATAGTAAGGCGTTTTATTTTTTGTTTTTAAAAACGACCATGTATAGTAAGGCTTTTTTTTTTTTCTTTAAAAAAAACGACCATGTATAGTAAGGCTTTTTTTTTTTTTTTTTTAAACGACCATGTATAGTAAGGCGTTTTTATTTGTATTTTTTTTAAGGACCATGTATAGTAAGGCATTTTATTTTTTGTTTTTAAAAATGACCATGTATAGAAGGTTTTTTTTTTTTTTAAGGACCATGTATAGTAAGGCGTTTTATTTTTTGTTTTTAAAAACGACCATGTATAGCAAGGCATTTTTTTTTTTTTTTTTAAAAACGACCATGTATAGTAAGGCATTTTTTTTTTTCTTAAACGACCATGTATAGTAAGGCGTTTTTTTTTTTTTTTTTTAAACGACCATGTATAGTAAGGCATTTTTTTTTTTCTTAAACGACCATGTATAGTAAGGCGTTTTTATATTTTTAAAGGACCATGTATATTAAGGCGTTTTATTTTTTGTTTTTAAAAACGACCATGTATAGTAAGGCTTTTTTAAAAAAAAAATTTTAAAGGACCATGTATAGTAAGGCATTTTATTTTTTTGTTTTTAAAAACGACCATGTATAGTAAGGCGTTTTTTTTTTTTTTTTTTAAAACGACCATGTATAGTAAGGCATTTTTTTTTATCTTAAACGACCATGTATAGTAAGGCGTTTTTATATTTTTAAAGGACCATGTATATTAAGGCGTTTTATTTTTTGTTTTTAAAAACGACCATGTATAGTAAGGCTTTTTTTTTTTTATTTTTTTTTTAAAGGACCATGTATAGTAAGGCATTTTATTTTTTGTTTTTAAAAACGACCATGTATAGTAAGGCTTTTTTTTTTTTCTTTAAAAAAAACGACCATGTATAGTAAGGCGTTTTATTTTTTATTTTTTTAAACGTGTTTTTATTTTTTTAAAGGACCATGTATAGTAAGGCGTTTTATTTTTTGTTTTTAAAAACGACCATGTATAGTAAGGCTTTTTTTTTTTTCTTTAAAAAAAACGACCATGTATAGTAAGGCTTTTTTTTTTTTTTTTTTAAACGACCATGTATAGTAAGGCGTTTTTATTTGTATTTTTTTTAAGGACCATGTATAGTAAGGCGTTTTATTTTTTATTTTTTTAAACGTGTTTTTATTTTTTTAAAGGACCATGTATAGTAAGGCGTTTTATTTTTTGTTTTTAAAAACGACCATGTATAGTAAGGCTTTTTTTTTTTTCTTTAAAAAAAACGACCATGTATAGTAAGGCTTTTTTTTTTTTTTTTTTAAACGACCATGTATAGTAAGGCGTTTTTATTTGTATTTTTTTTAAGGACCATGTATAGTAAGGCATTTTATTTTTTGTTTTTAAAAATGACCATGTATAGAAGGTTTTTTTTTTTTTTAAGGACCATGTATAGTAAGGCGTTTTATTTTTTGTTTTTAAAAACGACCATGTATAGCAAGGCATTTTTTTTTTTTTTTTTAAAAACGACCATGTATAGTAAGGCATTTTTTTTTTTTCTTAAACGACCATGTATAGTAAGGCGTTTTTTTTTTTTTTTTTTAAACGACCATGTATAGTAAGGCATTTTTTTTTTTCTTAAACGACCATGTATAGTAAGGCGTTTTTATATTTTTAAAGGACCATGTATATTAAGGCGTTTTATTTTTTGTTTTTAAAAACGACCATGTATAGTAAGGCTTTTTTAAAAAAAAAATTTTAAAGGACCATGTATAGTAAGGCATTTTATTTTTTTGTTTTTAAAAACGACCATGTATAGTAAGGCGTTTTTTTGTTTTTTTTTTAAAACGACCATGTATAGTAAGGCATTTTTTTTTATCTTAAACGACCATGTATAGTAAGGCGTTTTTATATTTTTAAAGGACCATGTATATTAAGGCGTTTTATTTTTTGTTTTTAAAAACGACCATGTATAGTAAGGCTTTTTTTTTTTTTTTTTTTAAAGGACCATGTATAGTAAGGCATTTTATTTTTTTGTTTTTAAAAACGACCATGTATAGTAAGGCTTTTTTTTTTCTTTAAAAAAAACGACCATGTATAGTAAGGCATTTTTTATTTTTATTTTTAAACGACCATGTATAGTAACGCGTTTTTATTTGTATTTTTTTTAAGGACCATGTATAATAAGGCATTTTATTTTTTGTTTTTAAAAATGACCATGTATAGTAAGGCTTTTTTTTTTTTAAAAGGACCATGTATAGTAAGGCATTTTATTTTTTGTTTTTAAAAACGACCATGTATAGCAAGGCTTTTTATTTTATTTTATTTTTTTTATTTTTTAAAACGACCATGTATAGTAAGGCGTTTTATTTTTTGTTTTTAAAAACGACCATGTATAGCAAGGCTTTTTTTTTTTTTTTTTTTTTATATAAACGACCATGTATAGTAAGGCGTTTTATTTTTTTAAAGGACCATGTATATTACGGCGTTTTATTTTTTGTTTTTAAAAACGACCATGTATAGTAAGGCGTTTTTATTTGTATTTTTTTTAAGGACCATGTATAGTAAGGCATTTTATTTTTTGTTTTTAAAAATGACCATGTATAGAAGGTTTTTTTTTTTTTTTAAGGACCATGTATTGTAAGGCATTTTTTTTTTTTTTTTTTTAAAACGACCATGTATAGTAAGGCATTTTTTTTTTTCTTAAACGACCATGTATAGTAAGGCGTTTTATTTTTTGTTTTTAAAAACGACCATGTATAGCAAGGCATTTTTTTTTTTTTTTTTTTAAACGACCATGTATAGTAAGGCATTTTTTTTTTTTCTTAAACGACCATGTATAGTAAGGCGTTTTTAAATTTTTAAAGGACCATGTATATTAAGGCGTTTTATTTTTTGTTTTTAAAAACGACCATGTATAGTAAGGCTTTTTTTAAAAAAAAATTTTAAAGGACCATGTATAGTAAGGCATTTTATTTTTTTGTTTTTAAAAACGACCATGTATAGTAAGGCGTTTTTTTTTTTTTTTTTTTAAACGACCATGTATAGTAAGGCGTTTTTTGTTTTGTTTTTAAAAACGACCATGTATAGTAAGGCATTTTTTTTTATCTTAAACGACCGGCGTTTTTATATTTTTAAAGGACCATGTATATTAAGGCGTTTTATTTTTTGTTTTTAAAAACGACCATGTATAGTAAGGCTTTTTTTTTTTTAAATTTTTTAAAGGACCATGTATAGTAAGGCATTTTATTTTTTTGTTTTTAAAAACGACCATGTATAGTAAGGCTTTTTTTTTTCTTTAAAAAAAACGACCATGTATAGTAAGGCATTTTTTATTTTTATTTTTAAACGACCATGTATAGTAACGCGTTTTTATTTGTATTTTTTTTAAGGACCATGTATAATAAGGCATTTTATTTTTTGTTTTTAAAAATGACCATGTATAGTAAGGCTTTTTTTTTTTTAAAAGGACCATGTATAGTAAGGCATTTTATTTTTTGTTTTTAAAAACGACCATGTATAGCAAGGCTTTTTATTTTATTTTATTTTTATATAAACGACCATGTATAGTAAGGCGTTTTATTTTTTTAAAGGACCATGTATATTACGGCGTTTTATTTTTTGTTTTTAAAAACGACCATGTATAGTAAGGCTTTTTATTTATTTTATTTTTTTTAAAGGACCATGTATAGTAAGGCATTTTATTTTTTGTTTTTAAAAACGACCATGTATAGTAAGGCTTTTTTTTTTTCTTTAAAAAAAAACGACCATGTATAGTAAGGCATTTTTTTAAAAACATTTTTAAACGACCATTTTAAACGGCGTTTTTATTTGTATTTTTTTTAAGGACCATGTATAGTAAGGCATTTTATTTTTTGTTTTTAAAAATGACCATGTATAGTAAGGCTTTTTTTTTTTTTAAAGGACCATGTATAGTAAGGCATTTTTGTTTTTTGTTTTTTTAACGACCATGTATAGCAAGGCTTTTTTTTTTTTTTTTTTTTTTTTTTTTTTTTACGACCATGTATTGTAAGGCGTTTTATTTTTTGTTTTTAAAAACGACCATGTATAGTAAGGCTTTTTTTTTTTCTTTAAAAAAAAACGACCATGTATAGTAAGGCATTTTTTTAAAAAATTTTTTAAACGACCATGTATAGTAAGGCGTTTTTATTTGTATTTTTTTTAAGGACCATGTATAGTAAGGCATTTTATTTTTTGTTTTTAAAAATGACCATGTATAGTAAGGCTTTTTTTTTTTTAAAGGACCATGTATAGTAAGGCATTTTTGTTTTTTGTTTTTTTAACGACCATGTATAGCAAGGCTTTTTTTTTTTTTTTTTTTTTTTTTTTTTTTACGACCATGTATTGTAAGGCGTTTTATTTTTTGTTTTTAAAAACGACCATGTATAGCAAGGCTTTTTTTGTTATAGTGAGGCGTTTTATTTTTTGTTTTTAAAACCGACTATGTATAGTAAGGCATTTTATTTTTTTTTTAAACGACCATGTATAGTAAGGTGTTTTTATTTTTTTAAAGGACCATGTATATTAAGGCGTTTTATTTTTGGTTTTTAAAAACGACCATGTATAGTAAGGCGTTTTATTTTTTATTTTTTTAAACGTGTTTTTATTTTTTTAAAGGACCATGTATAGTAAGGCATTTTATTTTTTGTTTTTAAAAACGACCATGTATAGTAAGGCTTTTTTTTTTTCTTTAAAAAAAATGACCATGTATAGTAAGGCTTTTTTTTTTTTTTTTTTTAAACGACCATGTATAGTAAGGCGTTTTTATTTGTATTTTTTTTAAGGACCATGTATAGTAAGGCATTTTATTTTTTGTTTTTAAAAATGACCATGTATAGAAGTTTTTTATTTTTTATTTTTTAAAGGACCATGTATAGTAAGGCATTTTATTTTTTGTTTTTAAAAACGACCATGTATATAGCAAGGCTTTTTTTTTTTTTTTTTTTTTTTTTAAAACGACCATGTACAGTAAGGCGTTTTATTTTTTGTTTTTAAAAACGACCATGTATAGCAAGGCTTTTATTAAAAAAAATAAATAAAAAAATAAAAAAACGACCATGTATAGTAAGGCGTTTTTTGTTTTGTTTTTAAAAACGACCATGTATAGTAAGGCATTTTTTTTTTTTTTTTTTAAACGACCATGTATAGTAAGGCGTTTTTATTTTTTTAAAGGACCATGTATATTAAGGCTTTTTATTTTTTGTTTTTAAAAACGACCATGTATAGTAAGGCTTTTTTTTTTCTTTAAAAAAAACGACCATGTATAGTAAGGCTTTTTTTTTTTTTTTTTTTTAAACGACCATGTATAGTAAGGCGTTTTTATTTGTATTTTTTTTAAGGACCATGTATAATAAGGCATTTTATTTTTTGTTTTTAAAAACGACCATGTATAGCAAGGCTTTTTTTTTTTTTTTTTATAAACGACCATGTATAGTAAGGCGTTTTATTTTTTTAAAGGACCATGTATATTACGGCGTTTTATTTTTTGTTTTTAAAAACGACCATGTATAGTAAGGCTTTTTATTTATTTTATTTTTTTTAAAGGACCATGTATAGTAAGGCATTTTATTTTTTGTTTTTAAAAACGACCATGTATAGTAAGGCTTTTTTTTTTTTCTTTAAAAAAACGACCATGTATAGTAAGGCGTTTTATTTTTTATTTTTTTAAACGTGTTTTTATTTTTTTAAAGGAACATGTATAGTAAGGCGTTTTATTTTTTGTTTTTAAAAACGACCATGTATAGTAAGGCTTTTTTTTTTTCTTTAAAAAAAACGACCATGTATAGTAAGGCTTTTTTTTTTTCTTTAAAAAAAAACGACCATGTATATTAAGGCATTTTTTTTAATTTTTTTTTAAACGACCATGTATAGTAAGGCGTTTTTATTTGTATTTTTTTTAAGGACCATGTATAGTAAGGCATTTTATTTTTTGTTTTTAAAAATGACCATGTATAGAAGTTTTTTTTTTTTTTTAAGGACCATGTATAGTAAGGCATTTTATTATTTTTTTTTAAAACGACCATGTACAGTAAGGCGTTTTATTTTTTGTTTTTAAAAACGACCATGTATAGCAAGGCATTTTTTTTTTTTTTTTTTTAAACGACCATGTATAGTAAGGCATTTTTTTTTTTCTTAAACGACCATGTATAGTAAGGCGTTTTTATATTTTTAAAGGACCATGTATATTAAGGCGTTTTATTTTTTGTTTTTAAAAACGACCATGTATAGTAAGGCTTTTTTAAAAAAAAATTTTTAAAGGACCATGTAAGGCATTTTATTTTTTTGTTTTTAAAAACGACCATGTATAGTAAGGCGTTTTTTTTTTTTTTTTTTAACGACCATGTATAGTAAGGCGTTTTATTTTTTGTTTTTAAAAACGACCATGTATAGTAAGGCATTTTTTTTTTTTCTTAAACGACCATGTATAGTAAGGCGTTTTTATATTTTTAAAGGACCATGTATATTAAGCCGTTTTATTTTTTGTTTTTAAAAACGACCATGTATAGTAAGGCTTTTTTTTTTTACATTTTTTAAAGGACCATGTATAGTAAGGCATTTTATTTTTTTGTTTTTAAAAACGACCATGTGTAGTAAGGCTTTTTTTTTTCTTTAAAAAAAACGACCATGTATAGTAAGGCATTTTTTATTTTTATTTTTAAACGACCATGTATAGTAACGCGTTTTTATTTGTATTTTTTTTAAGGACCATGTATAATAAGGCATTTTATTTTTTGTTTTTAAAAATGACCATGTATAGTAAGGCTTTTTTTTTTTTAAAAAGGACCATGTATAGTAAGGCATTTTATTTTTTGTTTTTAAAAACGACCATGTATAGCAAGGCTTTTTATTTTATTTTATTTTTTTTATTTTTTAAAACGACCATGTATAGTAAGGCGTTTTATTTTTTGTTTTTAAAAACGACCATGTATAGCAAGGCTTTTTTTTTTTTTTTATATAAACGACCATGTATAGTAAGGCGTTTAATTTTTTAAAGGACCATGTATATTACGGCGTTTTATTTTTTGTTTTTAAAAACGACCATGTATAGTAAGGCTTTTTATTTATTTTATTTTTTTTAAAGGACCATGTATAGTAAGGCATTTTATTTTTTGTTTTTAAAAACGACCATGTATAGTAAGGCTTTTTTTTCTTCTTTAAAAAAAACGACCATGCCTTATTATACATGGTCCTTAAAAAAAATACAAATAAATAAAAACGCCTTACTATAGTAAGGCGTTTTTTTTTTTTTTAAACGACCATGTATAGTAAGGCGTTTTATTTTTTGTTTTTAAAAACGACCATGTATAGTAAGGCATTTTTTTTTTTTCTTAAACGACCATGTATAGTAAGGCGTTTTTTTTTTTTTTAAACGACCATGTATATTAAGGCGTTTTATTTTTTGTTTTTAAAAACGACCATGTATAGTAAGGCTTTTTTTTTTTTTTTATTCTTTAAAGGACCATGTATAGTAAGGCATTTTATTTTTTGTTTTTAAAAATGACCATGTATAGTAAGGCTTTTTTTTTTTAAAGGACCATGTATAGTAAGGCATTTTATTTTATTTTTTTAAAAACGACCATGTATAGCAAGGCTTTTTCTTTTTTTGTTTTTTTTTTAAACGACCATGTATAGTAAGGCGTTTTATTTTTTGTTTTTAAAAACGACCATGTATAGCAAGGCTTTTTTTGTTTAAAAAAAAAAAAAAAAAAAAAAAAAAGACGACCATGTATAGTAAGGCGTTTTTTTGTGTTTTTTTTTTTTTTTTTTTTTTTTAAACGACCATGTATAGTAAGGCGTTTTATTTTTTGTTTTTAAAAACGACCATGTATAGCAAGGCTTTTTTTTATTTTTTAAAAACGACCATGTATAGCAAGGCTTTTTATTTTATTTTTTATTTTTTATAAACGACCATGTATAGTAAGGCGTTTTATTTTTTTAAAGGACCATGTATATTACGGAGTTTTATTTTTTGTTTTTAAAAACGACCATGTATAGTAAGGCTTTTTATTTTTTTTTATTTTTTAAAGGACCATGTATAGTAAGGCGTTTTATTTTTTGTTTTTAAAAACGACCATGTATAGTAAGGCATTTTTTTTTTTAAACGACCATGTATAGTAAGGCGTTTTTATTTTTTTAAAGGACCATGTATAGTAAGGGGTTTTTATTTTTTTAAAGGACCATGTATATTAAGGCGTTTTATTTTTTGTTTTTAAAAACGACCATGTATAGTAAGGCATTTTTTTTTCTTTTAAAAAAACGACCATGTATAGTAAGGCGTTTTTTTTTTTTTTTTTTTTAAACGACCATGTATAGTAAGGCGTTTTTATTTGTATTTTTTTTAAGGACCATGTATAGTAAGGCATTTTTTTTTTTTTTAAACTACCATGTATAGTAAGGCGTTTTTATTTTTTTAAAGGACCATGTATATTAAGGCGTTTTATTTTTTGTTTTTAAAAACGACCATGTATAGTAAGGCTTTTTTTTTTAATTTTTTTAAAGGACCATGTATAGTAAGGCATTTTATTTTTTGTTTTTAAAAACGACCATGTATAGTAAGGCTTTTTTTTTTCTTTAAAAAAAACGACCATGTATAGTAAGGCATTTTTTTTTATTTTTTTTTAAACGACCATGTATAGTAAGGCTTTTTTTTTTTTTTAAAGGACCATGTATAGTAAGGCATTTTATTTTTTGTTTTTAAAAACGACCATGTATAGCAAGGCTTTTTTTTTTTTTTTTTTTTAACGACCATGTATAGTAAGGCGTTTTATTTTTTGTTTTTAAAAAACGACCATGTATAGCAAGGCTTTTTTTTTTTTTTTTATAAACGACCATGTATAGTAAGGCGTTTTATTTTTTTAAAGGACCATGTATAATAAGGCATTTTATTTTTTGTTTTTAAAAATGACCATGTATAGTAAGGCTTTTTTTTTTTTTTTAAAGGACCATGTATAGTAAGGCATTTTATTTTTTGTTTTTAAAAACGACCATGTATAGCAAGGCTTTTTATTTTATTTTTTATAAACGACCATGTATAGTAAGGCGTTTTATTTTTTTAAAAGACCATGTATATTACGGAGTTTTATTTTTTGTTTTTAAAAACGACCATGTATAGTAAGGCTTTTTATTTTTTTTTATTTTTTAAACGACCATGTATCGTAAGGCGTTTTTATTTTTTTAAAGGACCATGTATATTAAGGCGTTTTATTTTTTGTTTTTAAAAACGACCATGTATAGTAAGGCGTTTTATTTTTATTTTTTTTAAACGACCATGTATAGTAAGGCGTTTTTATTTGTATTTTTTTTAAGGACCATGTATAGTAAGGCATTTTTTTTTTTTAAACTACCATGTATAGTAAGGCGTTTTTATTTTTTTAAAGGACCATGTATATTAAGGCGTTTTATTTTTTGTTTTTAAAAACGACCATGTATAGTGAGGCTTTTTTTTTTTTTTTTTTTTTTAAAGGACCATGTATAGTAAGGCATTTTATTTTTTGTTTTTAAAAACGACCATGTATAGTAAGGCTTTTTTTTTTTCTTTAAAAAAAACCGACCATGTATAGTAAGGCATTTTTTTTAATTTTTTTTTTAAACGATTTGTATTTTTTTTAAGGACCATGTATAGTAAGGCATTTTATTTTTTGTTTTTAAAAATGACCATGTATAGTAAGGCTTTTTTTTTTTTAAAGGACCATGTATAGTAAGGCATTTTATTTTATTTTTTTTAAAACGACCATGTATAGCAAGGCTTTTTTTGTTTTGTTTTTAAAAACGACCATGTATAGCAAGGCTTTTTTTGTTTTTTTTAAAAAAAACAAAAAACAAAAAAAAGACGACCATGTATACATGGTCGTCTTTTTTTTTTTTTTTAAACGACCATGTATAGTAAGGCGTTTTATTTTTTGTTTTTAAAAACGACCATGTATAGTAAGGCATTTTTTTTTTTTCTTAAACGACCATGTATAGTAAGGTGTTTTTATTTTTTTTAAAGGACCATGTATATTAAGGCGTTTTATTTTTTGTTTTTAAAAACGACCATGTATAGTAAGGCTTTTTTTTTTTTTTTATTCTTTAAAGGACCATGTATAGTAAGGCATTTTATTTTTTGTTTTTAAAAATGACCATGTATAGTAAGGTTTTTTTTTTTTAAAGGACCATGTATAGTAAGGCATTTTATTTTATTTTTTTAAAAACGACCATGTATAGCAAGGCTTTTTCTTTTTTTGTTTTTTTTTTAAACGACCATGTATAGTAAGGCGTTTTATTTTTTGTTTTTAAAAACGACCATGTATAGTAAGGCTTTTTTTTTTTCTTTAAAAAAAACGACCTTGTATAGTAAGGCATTTTTTTTTTTTTTTTTTAAAGGACCATGTATATTAAGGCGTTTTATTTTTTTGTTTTTAAAAACGACCATGTATAGTAAGGCATTTTTTTTTTTTTTTTTTAAAGGACCATGTATAGTAAGGGGTTTTATTTTTTGTTTTTAAAAAAAGACCATGTATAATAAGGCGTTTTTTTTTTTTTTTTTAAAGGACCATGTGTATAGTAAGGCGTTTCATTTTTTTTTAAGGTTTTTTTTTTTCTTTTTTTTTAACGACCATCTATAGTAAGGCGTTTTGTTATTTTTAAAATGACCGGCATTTTTTTGTTTATAAAACAACCATTTATAGTCCGGTGCGTTATTTTTTTTAAACGACCATTTACAGTAAGGAATTTTTTATTTATTTATTTATTTATTTTTAAAATGACCATGTATAGTAAGGCGTTTTATTTTTTGCGTTTAAAAACGACCATGTATAGTAAGGTGTTTTATTATCATTATTGTATCTCAGAAAAACTGTCAAATAATCTCATGAAGAAAATTCAATTTCATTACAAGAAGTCATAATTCACATAAAAATATATTCAAAAAACTTGTTAAAAATGCTAAAAGTATGTGAGTATTGTTGTCGTTTTATGGGGGGGAAATGTAAGATTGCTTTAAATAATAAAAAAAAAAAAAGAAAAAAAAGAAAAGAAAATATCCATGTATTGCGTTTGACTTTCCCCAGTTGCTCGTGTGAACAAACATGATGAAGAAACATTTGAGTCAGTAAGCGCAGGCACGAGTTCAAAGCACGTTTAATCGCATTACAAGTTTGCATTCACAAGTCAGAGCGTCGCCATTGTTCAATTCTTATCTCGTCCGCGCAGCGTCATCGTCAATTCAGCACCGTGAAGCCCCTTTCAAGCCCGGCGAATGACAAACTCGTGCTCGCTTCCATGCTAACACCCGCCGTTGTCTTGACATTTTTTGTTTTTTTGTTTTTAAATCATCGCCGTCGCCCGCGTTGTCCAACAAAGTGGTCAACACAGCGGCTTGCAGTGCCTCATGTTTTGGGCGCAGGTGCGGCCCAGGTTGGCGCCCTCCAGCAGCAGGTCGGACAGTCGGTCCAGGCCCAGGCAGGTGGTGAGGGGGCTGATGAGGCCGTAGAGACCCCCCAGGGTGATGCCGATGGGCCAGCCGAAGCACAGCAGCAGCACCAGCCACACCAGGCACCAAAAACACGAGCCGGCGTTTGCCATCCTGCTCTGGAACAAACAACAAAACACAATTTTGGGATCCTTTAAAAGCTTCGATTGAGACTCCTCAAAAATGATCAACAAACTTTGATGGCGTGCTCGACACACAGTTGAGGCAATTGTAAAACAAACTAGATTAAGTGCAATTTGTGGAGAAATTGCGAGGGAATGCTGAAAGCTGAATGCTAAGATTTGAATGCATGTGGAATGCTTATGAAGTAAATTGAGAGATAAATTATGAAATTATGACCTCCTGGTTACTGGACAATGCACTTTACCAACTGTGCCAACGAGCAATGTCAGACACCTGGTAATGATGATAAGTTATGCAAGTATGTATGGAAGTGGGCGTGGAAACTGATACTTAGAAAAAGTTTGTTTGTCCCATTGAAAATGAATGGGGAAAAGTTGATATTACAAGTTAAATTGTGCAACTACTGTAATTAATGGGGAATCAGACGATATATACCCCGGGAGGCTTGAATTTTTTAAGCTAGTTGAAATGTGAGCAGTGTAAATTGGAAGGATTATGTGGGAGTTATTACACGGCAAAAAAGTGTGGAGAATAAAAAAACGAATAAAATGTGGGAATGCTTCAGCATGCTTAAAACTAAAATGGCTGACTTCCTGTTCAATTTTGGGCATAGTTTCTTGAGACTGTTTCATGCGCATGCATTGATAAACAAAACCAAACCAACCAAAATGGCCGAACTATTCTTGCACTGACAACACACACTCGTGTTTGAAGACGGCTAGTTCTCCTCAAACTAATTCTCCGTGCAAAGTTTATCCGCAGTGTTGTTGTAATTTTGTATCCGAGATAACACTGTGAAAAGTGTGGTCAAAAGCAACTTCCCCTCAGGGAGAAAAAAACAAACAAACAAAACAAAGTGGTGAGTGTAGAAGTGATTAAACTTTTATCCTCAGTAATGAAGTACAATTATTTTTTTCCCAATTAAATCTCTGAATTTTGTATATAAAAAAAAAAGAATAAACAATTTTCAGTATTATACATTAAACAAAGTAGTACATTTAAACGTTAGGGTTGCATAGTAAGTAGGCTAAGTAACATTTCACAAAAATAGTTATACTCTCTGTACTGTAATGCATAAAAAGGTAAAAAAAAAAAATGCAGTACTTGAGGAAAATTTAATATTACAAGAATAACGTCTCATCTCCTGTATTTATTACTACTTTCTAACGAGGCCTACAGAGGAAACAAAATCTTCCTGTTGGCATCAACGTATGCGATGATGTGTCATTTCCTGTTGTGAAAAGTTGCCAACTGGCTTTACATGTTGAACAAGCAAGTGGAGTAGCTGTGCTGTCTGCGCGCCTCCTGACATTTTTGGTGCGACATCCCTTGTTTTATGCATTCAATGGATAAATCGAACTTTAATCCTACCACGTTACCTGGTGCGACAGTTCCGTTGTATTTTAACTCATGTTCAATACAATTGCATGAAGCAACATGATTCATTAAGCTGTGTACTGTTTGACACATTTCGATTTTCTACAAACTTATTTATATATCATGATTTTACCACTGTTAGCCTCCATTGAAGAAAGACGAAATAATGATGTAATTGAAAATGTCATAGCAGGGTCTCTTAATGGAGGAGTTGCCGCATAATGACAGGGTGGACAGCAATTTTAGTCACATGCAAAATGCTCAACATGATTATAAAAATATAATATTGATGATAAAAATTACATCTTTTTATCAAATAACCTATTATGGACATAAAAAAAAAAAAAAAAAAAAAGCAGTGTGTGGGACTCGCCAAAATCACGTGTATCCAATGAGAGGGGAAAAAAGGAAGCAGCATATTATTAATGAAGAAAAGACATTGTCTGAGACTCACATACATAAATGGTATGTGAGCAAATAATATAATAAGACTTCAGGTTTCATTCACGTGATGACTGATTGATCATATTGAGGACGCTAAGATACTTCTTACCCAAAAGGTTAAATCACACAGTAAATCCTCCTTGCACACGCTAATCAGTCAAACCTCAACACTTGCTGCTGCACACCTTCGCCACAAGCGTCGTCGAGGCGGCGAGCGCTTTGCAAAAATAAAAAATAAAAAAATAGCAATGAACCCAATCAATACCTGACGCGGGACAAGATAAGACATGTTAAGACATGTTCACCTTCAGCCGAAGCAGCAGCAGCAGCAGCAGATTCGTCTCCTGCTCGTCGGTTCTCTCGCCAACTCGCGTCCCGCCGACCTAAATGGAATAATTGAGGCCGACGTCGAGGTGGTTAGTTAGTGGCAGGAGGGCGAAGACGCAACTAAGTCCTAGTTGAGAGGCCAGAAGGAGGATGTTATTACACAATGCTCGTGTTCATGTGACTACGCATTAGGACTGCAGTCATGGGATTGACATTTTTTTTCTCTCCATGAAAAGTAGAGAGAGAGAAAAAAACAAGTTGTAGTTGAGAGGTTTTCCAATGGACATTTTACATTCTTAAATGCTGTCATGGAAAATGGCAAAGCAAAATGAAATAATTGAATTTCATGTGAACATAAAAGTCAAAATACTGTATTGTTGTATTGCTACAGTTGTATTTTACAATTTTTTTTTTTAATATAAGATGTTCTGCGTTGTAAAAAGTATGAATTATTATTTTAAGTAACATAACGAGAGAAAATTAATTTCACAAAAAAAAAAAAAAAAAAAATCCATGGCACAGGAATAATAGAAAAATAAGGTTGAATTTTTCAGAGAAGAATACCCATTAACAATATGATTATTATAAATATATAACTTAAAATCAAAGTTTTATTTAGCTAGAAAAATGAAATTAAGAATTAAGAATAAAAAATAGAAGTACAAGAACACTGTGAAAAATAGTGAAAAGTATAATAACGGTATTGGAATTTCATGGAAAATTCATAATAGACAAAATATTGTGAGGAAATTAAAAAATAAAATAAAATCACAAAATTATTAGGACGAAAAAAGAAATGAAAAAACATTAGTAAAAAATAGAAGTACAATAACGCTGTGAAAAATAGTGAAAAGTATAATAATGGTATTGAATTTTATGAAAAGTTAAATATTGTGCATAAAAAATACATTTTAGGTCATTTTCATATGACGTCATTTTATGAAAACATTACGCAGTTTGAACATTAACACTGCACCTAAATATAGGAAAATAATCTAAATGATTCTATTTAAAGTGTACCTTAAAAAAATATAGCTAAAAATGTTTTAAAACAAACATCTGTTAATGATGAAATGCAAATGTAATTCAGTTCAATGTCAAATATAACTAAATATTGCATGCATTTTGGCTGTACTGCCTATTTTTTGTTTAAAGGCCAATCTTCTGATATACTGTGTGGGTGTCCCTAATAATGTGCCCAATGAATAAATAAAGAATATTTATCATTTGTATTCATTTATTTATCAAAAATGACCGTAAAAACCCCCAAAACAAAAATATGGGCGTGTCATGATGCTTAATCGTAGTAGTAAATAATCCACGTGGTCCTTCTCAAGTAGTCCTAAATGAGCGTCGGTCGGCCATTATTGCTCTTGCTTGTCTCCACCCATTTGCTGGTCCTCATTCTCTTCATCGCTGTCGCTGTCCCGTCCGGGGTGCTCGGGCATCTTGGCCGCCACTTCCTGCTTTACTTCCACCTCACTGGCGTCTGCCGCAGACTCTTGCTTGATGTCGTCGCCCTCTGACCCCGCCACCTCCTCTCCGCCATCTTGGCTCTCAGTCTCCATGGGGATTTGCTCCGCCTCTTCCTCCTTCTTCTCCTTCTCCTTCTCGTCGGCTGCCGACTTCTCAGCTGACTTGGCCTGTGGTGGAGGCTTGGCTAGTTGCTGCTGCTGCTGCTGTAGAGGAAAACCGACAGCGGAAATATGAACTTGCGTACTAAATGGATAAATGTTGTACTATGAATTACAGTGCTTTTTAGCATAAATGAGTACACCTCAACAGGTTTGTAAGACTACCTTTAGTTTCCTTTCAGAATTTTTAGAAAGATTTTCTATGGGATACTAGACTACAAAATACTCCCACAAATGTGGGCCATTGATTGCAAACAAGATTTGTTCATTAGTACCCACAAAAAAAAACATTTTTTTAAGGAAATGTCTTAAAGTATATTTTGCACAAATTAAGTAGACCTCGAGAAAAAGACGGACAACTTGTTAATTCCAGGCCTAACAGACATGGAGGTCATAGAAAATATTAGATGTAGTTGTTTTTGTTGTGGGCTGCATTCATTTTTTGCATTACTTATTTTGATTAAATTGAAGATTTTGTAATCTATGCATTCTATTACAACCTTCATGTTGTGAGTTAAGCGCATATTCTACAGAAAACATTTTGTCAAATATTTGGAAATCGTTCTTATGTTCATTGAGATGTAAAAAAAAAAAAATCTTTAAATTTTTAGAAGGGGGTGTACTCATATGCTGAGCACTGTAAGTGATGCGCATCGAGATAACTTGTGTGTGAAATATGCTATATAAAGTCACTTTTCCTAAAGGGCGAAAGTTTAATCAAGATTACACTGTACTGTACTGTAAAGGTCTAAATACATATACATATATTTTAGTATACTATATAGAATACAATTGTGCTGCACATACAGAAGAAAAAATGCCTCTAAGATTGCACCAAAAAAAAAAAAAAAACCCACATGATATGATGTGACTCAAGACCTCATGTGCAGCGAACATCATGCTTTTTTTGCAACACATTCCAAAAGAAGGTGTGGTCTGACAAAGGGGGTTTGTTTAAAAAATGCCTCTGAAGTCATGCAAAACTGTGAGAAAAAAAACAAAACTGTATTATGTGATTTCACACGTGACCTTTGTTCAAGCATGCATTCAGAGTTACTGTAATTATTCACTGGCTTGTTCCAAGAATGGAAGCAGCCTATTTAACCCCCCCCCCCCCCAAAAAAAAGGAGCAGCTCTAAACAATGGGGCGCTTATGTTGAGTAGAGGAAGGGCACTCCAAGAAGGGAATATTTCTTTTGGTCCTTTGAGGTTCCATTGTATTGTGGAAGTGCACAACATCAAAATTCATTTTTGCATTATCCAACAAATTGAAGTGCCAAACAAACCGCTGCATTGACTAAAAGACGAACTCATAAGTGGCGTTTGTTACCTGTCTGTACTTGTGTGTGGTCTGCATCATGTGCATGTACATGTTGTACACCAGGTTGGCCATCTCGGGCATGTTTTGGACCACCTGGTCGGGCCGGTCCGACGCGTCTCTCTGAAAACCACCACAAAACCAGTCAACAGTTCATCATCTGCTCTCGATGTTCTTCAGAGGACCGTGACAGCATGCACGTGTCTACACGGACACTTGGATTGTTTACAGCTCGCTGCAGTGCGCCAGACCACACCAGACTGCTAATTTGCATTTGCGTGTGGTGAGGTTGGGTGGGGGGGCTTAAGCGGGGCCACATGTGTGTGCCCGAAAAGAGCTGTCCCCACTGGGGGGGCCGAGCCAACACTCTGCAGTCACAGGAAGTGCCAGAGACCCCGAGCGTATTTCGGACACGCACAAGCAAACACACGCTAGCGGGCCCGACATGTTGAACCAGACGAGCGGTGTGATCGGGCTTTCGGGAGATGGTCGGGCTTTGCCATCTGACCTTCGGCGGGGTAGAGTGGGGGTTAATTATAGCCAGGGTCCCAACGTTCCCAAGCGTGACTGCTGAATGCTGTTAACAGAGTGGAGGGGCCGAAAGTAAGACTTGTGAGTACAACAGGAAGATTGAATTAGCATATAGGGGCAAGAAGTGAAGCCACTGGCGGCCATCTTGCGTTGCCAAGCGCACCTAGCTTGAATACACAGGATTTCTCAGCTGTTTAAAGAAAGTTAAGTTCATGTGAAAAACAAGCATTCCATGATATCCATCCACTCATCCATCCACCCATCCATCGAAGCAGCCACCCACCTATCCATCCACCCGTCCATTGAACTGTTTGTCCATCCATCCATCCATCCATCCATCGACCCGCCCACTCACCCATCCATCCACCCGTCCATTGAACTGTTTGTCCATCCATCCATCCATCCATCGACCCGCCCACTCACCCATCCATCCACCCGTCCATTGAACTGTCCATCCATCCATCCATCCATCCATTGAACTGTCCGTCCATCATTGAACTGTCCGTCCATCCATTGAACTGTCCGTCCGTCCGTCCATCCATCCATCCATCCATCCATCCACTCACCCATCCATCCACCCATCCATTGAACTGTCCATCCATCCATCCATCCATCCATTGAACTGTCCGTCCGTCCATCCATCCATTGAACTGTCCGTCCGTCCGTCCATCCATACATCCATCCATCGACCCGCCCACTCACCCATCCATCCACCCGTCCATTGAACTGTCCATCCATCCGTCCATTGAACTGTCCATCCATCCATCCATTGAACTGTCCGTCCGTCCGTCCGTCCATCCATCCATCCATCGACCCGCCCACTCACCCATCCATCCACCCGTCCATTGAACTGTCCAACCATCCACCCATCCATCGAAGCAGCCACCCACCTATCCATCCACCCGTCCATTGAACTGTTTGTCCATCCATCCATCCATCCATCCATCGACCCGCCCACTCACCCATCCATCCACCCGTCCATTGAACTGTTTGTCCATCCATCCATCCATCCATCCATCCATCGACCCGCCCACTCACCCATCCATCCACCCGTCCATTGAACTGTCCATCCATCCATCCATCCATCCATTGAACTGTCCGTCCATCATTGAACTGTCCGTCCATCCATTGAACTGTCCGTCCGTCCGTCCATCCATCCATCCATCCATCCATCCATCCACTCACCCATCCATCCACCCATCCATTGAACTGTCCATCCATCCATCCATCCATCCATTGAACTGTCCGTCCGTCCATCCATCCATTGAACTGTCCGTCCGTCCGTCCATCCATACATCCATCCATCGACCCGCCCACTCACCCATCCATCCACCCGTCCATTGAACTGTCCATCCATCCGTCCATTGAACTGTCCATCCATCCATCCATTGAACTGTCCGTCCGTCCGTCCGTCCATCCATCCATCCATCGACCCGCCCACTCACCCATCCATCCACCCGTCCATTGAACTGTCCAACCATCCATCCCTCCATTGAACTGTCCGTCCATCCATCCATCCATTGAACTGGGCGTCCATCCGTCCGTCCGTCCATCCACTCGTCCATCCATCCAACGTACCGGCTGCTCCTGGCTGTAGTACTCGTGCGGGCGGATGTGCAGCTGCAGGGGGCGCTCTGTCAGCTGGTTGAAGGCGGGCGTCAGCTCAAAGCAGTTCTGGAAGAGCGCCACCCGGGCGAAGATGTACAGGCCCAGCCGCGCTCGGGACATGGCCACCACCAGTCGCCTCACATCCCTGAGGACAGCGCACGGGTACGAATGAGGTTAAAGCATGGAATGATTTCAATGCGTGAAGCCGCAACGGCTGTGAAAGGCCCGCTTTTTGACGAGCCGTCTAATCAGAGTGGGCGGCGTGACACCTTTTCCTGCCGTCTTCAACGAAAAGGGGATTAGACGCGAGTGAAGGAATTCTTCGGGGGATCACGAGGCACGTGTTGAGCCTGAAGATCTTCCAGTGGAAGAACACAGAACTCGAAATCTTTTCAACATTTGGAAATATTGTCATGGACAGTAATGATATTATTAGCACATAAAAATGACTGAGCTGCCTATAAAAATTGACTGAGATAATTAACATGAATGAAATTGTCTGACATTTGATGTTTCTATCACAGCATGTGAGTTAGCGGGATTAAATAAAAACGACATCAACTTTTTTTCCACAACATTTGGTGAGGGGTGATGCAAGGAACAATCCATCCAAATTTCAGTAAAGATCCGCCATTTTTCTTCACTTTGGTTAATGAAAATGCAATTTTTTGACATTGTTTACTTTGATGATTATGGATTTTGTGTCTACTGTATATACGAAACCAGTTTTTAATATACTGAAATATCCGTTTTTAGCTATCCGTTTTAAATAAAATGCACTATGGACAATCGTCTCAATTTACTGTCTCAGGCACATCAAAACCACAAACTTCATTTTTCCATCCACTGAATTTTGTGTGGATTGCTGAAAACTGCAACAGATACAGCACATCCATTTTCATCAGGACACGGATGCTTATAAAAATTGCTTGAGTTTTCGGGCATGTCGGAATGTATAGCAAGTCGCTTGCTGCTCTTCCAAATGAGGATTACTGCGCTTTTAGGCCCTTTTGAGTGACATTTTAGTCGTTTTTAAAGCATTGGGGGGAGCTTAATGGAGCAACTTAAATGAGGCCCATTAACCATCTCATTTTGTGCTTGCAGGATGTCGGAACATTTGGAGTTGTAGCGGTTATTCCAGGGGACAGTCTTTGCTTTGATGGAGAGGAGTCTGGCACGCTGTCATGTTTTTGAAAACAAAATGTGCAATATGTCCATCTGATTAAGAGGATTAATGTTTTACGGGTGCTTGGTGAGTTGAAGACGCAGTCCATGTGAAGCCAAATGAGTGTGTGTGTGTGTGTGTGTGGGGGGGGGCAACAAAACTCCGCAGAGACAAAACAGCCTTGACCAATGAGGACAGAGAGATGAGAGGAGATGGAGCCAATCGGGACGCATGGTAGCCTGTGGACATGGCACGGACCAAGCGACGCCCACCTGGGCAGCGCCGTGTGACACGCCAGGGCAAAGTGGACCAGCACTCTGTGTGTGTGTGTCCAAGTCAGAGTGCGTCTGCATCCCTGTCAAATTGTGTGCACGTGTGCGTGCGTGTGTGTGTGTGTGTGTGTGTCTGTGTGCCGGAATGCCCCCCCCCCCCCCATGAAAGCAAAGGGTTGGCTTGTCATATGGTCGGCTGTACCTCCCGTGGTTGTCACGGCAGCAGATTGCCAGGAGGAGAGAGTTGGGGAAAAAAATAAAGCGGAATGGAGGAATATTAGACAGGACTCAGCGGCATGTTGGGGGGGGAGGCCATTCCCAAATAGGCATAAAAAAACTCAACAAAACATGACAAGGTAAAAGAATGTGGAAATAGTCGTTTGGCGTGATCCTGTGAGCCAGCAAACCAAGAAAGCACCAAAGTTACCACCACACCAATCGCAGGACGGGGGTTAAAAAGGTGTTACAACCATTGGGAGACGAGAACAAGCAAATCATTCGAAAGAAGAGCCAGTTCAGTCAACTAAAATGTGTTTATACTGCAGCCCTCAACATTTTTTTGGTGTTGTGCTTTCCTTGCTTACATTGGGAACGGAGATTTAAGAGTTTCCCCGCAGCAGCGAGCGCGGGCATGTATTTAACTGCAAAAGAGGATGACTTATTGTCTAGCTTGCTTCTTTGTGCTGACAGTGCAATGTGAGCGTGGGTGAAAAGTGTGCAGGTAGACAGCATACTCCAAGCCTGAGGCCGGCCAAGTATTGTTGGGTTCACTCTCAATTATCTGCTCTTACAACACGAGACCTTGTGGCGGCTGAAGGGTGACGGGATAGCGGGTTTGTGGAGGGAAGCGATGAAAACGTGAATGATGCAAAAATGAAACGAGAGGACAAAGAATGACGGCTCCTCGTAATGATTGTTACAAGTTGGACCTTTGCGAGTCTTTTTGTCTCGAGTACATGTTCGGCTTAATTAGCAGGGAACAATAATCTCTCAAGCCAGTCTGCTCCAACCGTGCTGCTTGTTGAAGCACATCGAAGTGAATGGGGGAAAAAAAAAGAAGTGTTGGAATACTCTTTTTGTTTTTCAATGTTGCTCTTTTTAGTTTAGTAGTTGCTTTCTGGTACTCTAAGCAAAGATGTTATCAACGCCGCCATTACAATTTCTAGTAACTCAAACTTGCTTCAATAAAAAAAAAAAATGTAATGGCTTCATTATATCTCTCCAATTAAAGACAATTCGATATGTATCTCAATACATGGAGCCTGACATAATTGAAGGGCGGTATATTTTAAAATGTAAAATGTAATGAATCTATTTGGTTTGGTTAAATCAAACCAATTTCCGATTCAAATCAGTATTCATTATACCCCTAGTTCTTTTGCTCTGTGGAAATCGCAAAAGTAGTTTTGGTGTAAATTTGCGAACAAGTAAACCTACGGGGGAAAAAAAAAACGAGCAAAAAATGTACCAACACACCAACCAACTAACTAAACAACTAACTTCCCAACCAAGGAACTAATGAGCCAACCAACAAAAGACCTAACCAACCAAGGAAAGAACAAGCTAATGAACCAATCAACCAAAAACAAGCCAACAAAGGAATTAACTAACCAACCAACTCATAAACAACCCAGCAAAGGTACTACTTAACCAGCAAATGAAGGAAATGACGAATCAAAGAGGGAACTAGCTAACCAACGAAGCAATGAAGCAACCAACAAAAAAAATAGCATAACTTGTCTCTGTACTCTTCATCAAAACTGCTAAAAATGAAAAGCAAATCAAGTGTTCAGATGCTGAGCCCAAAGCCGTGAATACCTGAGATGTCCCACAGCTTTTGTTCGGACCAGCGAGAGGATGATGTAGTCGTTCTGCTGACCCTGGAACCTGTCGACAGTCGTCACCTGTAAACAGACACACACAACATAGCGTCGCGTTATTACTGAGCACTCTGCTCTCATAAAAGCGCTTGAGCTGATTCCTTATGCAAAGTCAATGAGAGTGCATTTTAGCTCAGCGGTGGGATTTAGCTTGAGAAAAAAAAAAAAAATCCTTCACGGAAGATACAAGAAGGTGTCTTGAGTTTGTGTGGGCGTTATCACCGTATGACACACCGTCATCTCTAAGACGGCTTACGGGGGCATTTTCAGCCACTTTGCCTCTTACCTGGACCCCTGAGACTCAGGAGGGAGCCGGGGATTCTACAGGATCACAGATTAGTTGGTGTTTTTTTTTTTTTTTATACGGGAGCAGTGAAAAACGTGGTGGCATAAAGGGGTGACTCGAGTCAGCCAATTTGTTTCGACACGCTGGTAATCCCGTCACGCTGAACTGTATGCATCAAGGATACTTGGATGTCTTACATAAAATGAGGCAGCATCACTCTCAAATCTAGAAAATGAAAGCACGTATAGCCTACTGTATTCTGATACATGCAGATGAGTACTGCGCCAACCACAAATTTAGCCTCTGTACCATCCCTCAAAATTTTATAGAGATTGACTATAAAGTTTTGGTGTAATCCAGTCAACCAAAAAACAAATGAACCAATCAAAATTTATCAATTAACTAACTAAAACCAAACAACCAACTAAACAAAGGTACAACCTAAATAACAAATCAACTAACCAAAGCACTAATTTAAATAACCAACCAATAAGGGAGCTAACCAACCAAAAACAGTAATTAGCTAACCAAAAAACTAAGTAGCCAACCAACCAACCAACCACATTACCCCTTTACTAGCAAACCAAACAACAAAGAAACTAACTAATTAATCAACAAATTAACCGAAAAACCAGTGTGACCAGAGGTGTTAGCCACCAGCTAGCTCACAGGCTAACAGGCTTCCGAATGCTGCAGGCTTGTCCAATACGTCACTGCCTCGGTTGGTGGTTTGTCGGCGTGTGGACCCACATTATTACAGAGACACTTCAAAGTTAACGTTTACTCAGTAAAACACTTGGAGGGCACAGTAGGTAAAGAGGTTCACTAAGACATTGGCCAGTACGGAGAAGCCAAAAGTACAGCAAGCACCAACGTTGATGCCACAAGCTAAAGCTCGCATGAGTGGAGCGACAGTGCTAACGTGATAGCCGACCGGTATTATTATTTAGGTCTCTTGTTGCTGTGCGGAACAGGTGCAGCACCAGAGGCAATAATGTGCTGGTCGTCGACGGCTACAGTTGGGGGATGGCATGCGTGTTCTCTTAGAAGTCACATCATCCAAGTAGGTTACAAACGACACAATCCTGCCATTCCAATTTGACTTCTCAGACGTTGGAATTTTAGGACAATTTGTCCATTGATTTATTCCAGGTTTAAACAAAAAAAACGCTGCAGCTTTACTGACTAACGGCATCGTGCAAACAAACTGACATTTGAAGGTTAAAATTAATGGATGTTTTATACTAATGACAAGAACTGATGTATTCAGTAAAGGGCAAAAAACAAAAGTATCAAATTTTGTCATTTGCTGAGAGGCTAGTAAAATTGAACAAGGCCTGAGGGTTAAAAAAACAAAAAGCTTCTAGTTGATGTTTTTTTAAAATTTTTATTTTATTTATTTATTTATTTTTTAACTTCAACTGAGAGTTAATGCACTTAAGCGAGATATCCTGTGTGGGATGCGATGTAGTAGATATTAAACTGGCATGACTGGTCAGCTGCTTGCTGCAGGGAAATTCCACAGACCAGTCAAATATGGCTGGTAACAATTAGTATGCAGACAGACTGACATAACATTATCGATGCTACTTTTGACTGTATGTGCTCCATGATGGAGGTCCGTGTCAGTCCTTGCATTTGATGCAGCTCTTATATTGGATTTCATTTGATCCGTTTCCTAATTAGAATCACCCGAGTAACGAACGTGGGCTGGCCGTTGACATTTTCTCCATTCTGGCCCCGATGACACATTGTCGGTACACGGCGGAGCCAAAGCTCAGGCACGGTGACCTTTTAAATGTCCATCTCCTTCTTCGGCCATCTTTCTTTCTCCTCAGCAGATCTCCCAGCCTGCTCCCCCCGCCCATCGCACCACCCTCCCCTCCTCCTGCACCTCCTGCCCCATCAGCTTGTCATGAGGCACGCATACTGACTTCAAGCCAGCAGCGCACCCAAGGACAGTCTTATAACGTCGCGGGACATTTAGCATGACCAAGCACAATTGCTGACTGGCTGTCACAACAGAATACATTCAAAAAGACAAAGAGATAGAGATGACAGTCATGTGAATGCTGAGGGATGCTGTTGCCAAGCCAAAACGACAAAAATAAATAAATACAAATAAATAAACAAATAAATAAATAAAATAAATTGAGTACTTTGCTTATTAATATGAAACTAGGGCTGGGCAATGAATTTAAATTAATTTGATTAATGGGTATTTTGAAAATTGAATTGTTGAAAATTTGCTAACTCGTGACTCAATTGTGGCAATTTACTAATTTGCTCACAAAAATGTATTAATACATTCTATTTTAAATGTATTACGTGTCCCAATGACATATTTATACTTTTTTTTTTTAAATGCTAGAGCATAGAAAAGGCTTTGATGCAGCCTCTCAACTGTGATGAACGGGTTAAAAAAAAAAGAAAAAAGAAGAATGTAGTAATTACAAAATCGGCCAGCAGGTGGCAGCAGAGTATAAGAGATCAACCAGGGCCAGGATGAAAACAAGCTGATTTCACCACAGTTTTAAGCAGATTTGTGAATAATGATGAAATTAAGCTATATTCTAATGTTAATTGCTGCAAAACAGAAACAGAAATATACTTTTTTTTTCCTGATGAAAGAAGCAACTCTTATCTTTCTTTTGGTAGGATCCATGTTTTTATCGCAATAGAACAGAATATTCTGTGGGCCTTGCAAAATCAGTCAAAATCCAGCAAAACAGCCGGGAGCGAAGGGGGCAGCTTCAGTGAAAATGGCTACAAGTGAATGAGTTAAACACGAACTGTGAATGTTAAGCTTATGTTAAAACTGATCTGGAATCAGTATACATCATTATTGTCCGAACATTTTGCACGGGAATTATTTTTGAATAAATCAAACTTTTAAATAAACGTGTTGGGTTTATTACATCAAAATCGATTAAAATCGTAATCGTCCTGAAAGACTGAAAATAAATAAATACATAAATAAATAAAAATAGATTCCATTTTTTTGGCCATATCACCCAACCTTATATGAAACATGTTAGATTAAAGGCAGAAAGCGAATTGAAAATACCTACACTTGTTTATGTTAATGGATCAGTGTGAAGGCGCTCTTCGGCATGTTCTGTCTGAAAGTGAAAGGTGAATAAATGTCTGCTCTTTTGTTACACCGCTGATGCACCAATTTGCAGGGAATGCAGCGTCAAGTGTTTCACTTAAGTGCAAATGCTCGTCGACAACGTGTAATATTTAACGCCTGAAACTACATCAAGGCAATCTATATGCTTGTTATGGATTCCGTGAAGAATAGAATTCTTCTGTTTGTGTAAAAAAAAAAAAAAAATCAGATGAGACACACAAGGCCTCCTGAGGCAAACTGACCCTCACCTAATGACGTCCTGTGCGAGCTTTTGCATTCTTTGGACTTCATATGAGCAGAAGGTGAACAATTATGGGTTGGAGGGAAGAAGGAAGTAAAGCTGAACCCGAGGCAAACAAACATTTGCAAGCAGCGCGTACTCGGACGCGGCGGTTAATGTGGGCTGGCTCCAGAAAAACCCGACGGCATCCTGCGGGGGATTGCAGCCGGCGCGGAGCTCTTGTTGCTTCCGCGCTCAATCCTTTTTCATCTTAACGTGGGCAGGCGCTCACGCCCCCACTTTAATTTTTCAACAGCCTCGCTTGCTGAACGTGATGTGAGATGCTCGCCGCCAACTTGGGTGTGACGTTTTACCTTGTTGGGCTGTCCGAAGAAGTGATTCCCGGCGCAGCGCTGGTTGATGACGTCTCGGATCAGGTGCTTCTGCCCGTTGTAGGTGGTGAGGATGCTGATGCGGTCTGACGGGTAGCCCAGCAGACGCATGTACATGAACAGAGCCACGGAGTACTCGGCCTCCGCCAGGTTCTAAGCGTGGAGAAGAGAGAGAGATTGGTGAGAATTTGAAAGATGCATCTGTGGATGTCAATTTGGCATTTTTATTTAGCTCAGTCAGTTGGTTGTAGGGGAAGACAGCAAACATTATTTACCCGAGTTATTTTCCACTAAACTAATTCCCGAGCATGAACATCCTCCGTCCAAGGCTCTGACCTTCATGTGCCGGGAACAAAAAAAAAAAAGGCAACGGGAGGCCAGCGGTATGCATTATTCATTCCGTTTCAATTAAGCCAGCACTGCAGCCTTGCTAATGATTGGTGCAGCCTCATCAACAGTTCCCCATCCAGCCGCAGCCGAGTCACACCTCCCAAAGCGTGACAGCCTTTGTTAGCGCTCTGCTTTCAAGTGGCACACGTTCAGACAGTTTGATGCTGACATCTTTCTTGCCCACTGTTAAGCTTCGAAGCTGTGAGTGTATCCACTAAACTGGACTAACTAACCGGGCTTGAGTTACCTAATCTAGCTGTGATCACAAATGAAGCACTAAAGGTATTCAACATGAGGCAATAATTTGCCAGTTCTCTTCATTATAGGTGAGAGTCATTAGCATATCAGTCATTAGAACTGCCATATCTTGACCATGGCCAAATAAGCCCAAGGGCACTTGAAACTTTAAAAGTACGTAGATCCAAATATGACAATGAGATGAATACTAGTTAGCACATTACTATGTATTTTTATGTACCTTTACTAGCGGCACAAACACCATAACAAGGGTAACAACAACGCTTTAATATGGTGAGGCCACTATGGTAATGGTTATGAATGATATATGAGCAACTCAAAAATTGGGGCATTTTGTAGATAGATATAATAATAAATGTGAAGCTACATTTACATTTGGCTCCTGTGTTGTCTCATCATTGGGTCTTTTTTCCGTTGCAAAGAAACTTTCCAAATATGTCTGTTTTTCACTCGTTGTGCTAGCTTGTCGATTAGCATCAGTGCTACGCGACTGAGATAATTAGCATGCGTCAAGAGTCCATTGTAAACAGAGAGAATCTGGTCACCTTTCAAAATTAAATATCTTTCAGTTTTGGCTAATCAATTAACCGGAAATACAGTATAAGTTGTTTTAAATTCTTTCAACTGTGTGGCCCGGTCTAAAGTGGCCCACGGTCCGGTGGTTGGGGACCACTGATCTAAATCAAGGGTCTCCAACCTTTTTTAAAAGTGAGAGCTACTTTTTTGGGGACCTGACAAATTGAAAGGGCTAACAGTTTGCAAGTCAGACCATTGGCGTACTGTCTGCCCAGCTGCGCAAATGGCAACAGTCAAACGGAGTGGAGGTTCATGTGACCCGCAGCCTCGAGTAGTGCACATGGTCTGCATTTCGGAACAATCACAACGTTCCGGGAAACACGAGCCAGCGCGCTGGCCACCAGATGACATTTACATGATGCATTTAGGAGAAACGGGACATTTTCATTTCTCGGTTGGCGCGGAAACAATTGATTTAGCACCAGTGTAGCATTTTATGCCCGACACACTTCATGGATAACTACAGATTTTTATTTATTTATTTATTTTTTGGCGGGTGGAAAATACAATTTGTTACTTCCTGTTTTCCATTTTTCCCATGCATAAATTACAAACAATTCATCTTATTTATATTTTTGTACTGTCACAGAAAATGGAGTGGCTGTGGCGTAACAGTGGAGGAATGGCTTTTGTTTATGAATGTCATGTCATACTCTAAGAAAATGCAACATATGACCTTTTAGTGCGTTTCTAAATAAATAAACTTCCAAAACGGCGACATTGGCAAGCTGATATATTTAAAATCAGAAAGTGGAGATTAAAACCGTGAATGGCGATTGCAGTACTGACCTGGTAGAAGTAAGGATTGGGCTCCGACTCGCCCACGCCGTTGAAGTCCTCCACATTTATGAGCTGGAAGTCAAAGGTCAAGCCAGGGTTGGGCACCTGGAACTCAGGCAGCTGCTGGACGTGCGGCAGGTTCCCCAGGTGCTTGTAGCGCCAGTTGTACAAATTGCACAGACTGGAAGGATCAAGCGACACGGTCTCACGTTAACGTCACGAGACAACAGTAGGAAATGAAGCTGGACGACTGACCTAGCGCGAGCGCGTCCCTGCGCGTCCAAGTCAATGGTGGGCACGCCAAGGCGCACAAAGCGAGTGAAGAGCGACTGCTCCATGTTGGAGTACTTCTGGAAGGCCATGTTCTTGATGACGGGTGGCAGCTGGTGGTGGTCGCCGATCATGATCCAACGTTTCAGCCTGCTGTAACCGTCCTCTGGGTTCTGCCGATGAGAAATAGCGACATTCGGAGGTGGTATTTATTTAAGAATTCCCAGGAAAAAATATTATATAAAGTTAGCTTTTATTTTTCTTCTCTCAGCACTCGATTTCAGACATCACTTAAGAACACCTCCAACCCCAAGACTGCATTCCTCCACCAGAGAAGAAGAGAGCGGGTCTGGCATGAAGCCAGGACCAAATTAGGTCATGAAAATGGTGTCCTTTGGATGAAATAGGAAGGAAGCAAATTATCCTTCCATCCATATGTTCACTAAATTTAAACATCTGGCTCGTTTACTTTAGAGACACTGTGAATGTTTTCAACCTAAGTCACTACTAGAACACCAATCTCAAAATTATACAAATAATAATAATAAATATAAAATACATAATAATAATAATAATAATAATTTCCACATGAACCGTTGACAGTTCGTTTGACGTGCATGAGGAGCTACTTAACGTGTGTCCTCCAAAACGTGGAAACTGTTATAAACACATATGGTGGCTTAATTGGACAAACGACTGTTGTGACAAACCCAATATTGCGGTGTTATCTATTATATTTTATTATATTTGCCATCTTTGAATTTGAATATATATGCAAGAGAACCTTTTGCACAGGTGGGGTAAAAAAAGCCATAGTATATAATTATTTTTGTTCTTTTTTTTTTTTTTTTTAGATGAATTTGAGTGTTACTCTATTAAGATATCCTTCTGTACATTGGTTCAATTAAAAAAAAGACGTATATATGCACGTATTTTGCCCCCATTTAAAAGGACATTTTTGTCATAAATCTCATTAGGACGTGTGCAGTCCTACGTGGCCCCTACTAGCACTGAAGAAAAAAACAAACAAAAAACAAATCCTGCCTCCTCTAGGATTGAAGTTTCTGTTTTGTATCATGTAGGAAGGGTAAAACTATATCAAATGATTTTATCCCTTCTCTGACGTCCACCTGCCAGTAATGTATGACTCCCTCACTCGTTCAGGAAGAAAAAACAAACCACATGTAAGGAGACGACGAGCTCTGGCGTGGTTGTTGCGCGGGCTGACGTGCTTAATGATCTCATCTGTAAACAGACATTAGAGCTATCGCGGGCAATTAGGCGCAACGACCAAAGACAAGCGTCATTACTCCGCCTGGCGCCCATCAGTCAGTCAGGCCGTAATGAAAACAAGAGAGTCAGGTGGTGGGAGGCTTGATGATGGGCGTCGTACGGCTGAGCTTACGTTTGAGGGGCGGGGCGGTGGTCCGGACCATAAAGACATCACTTGGAAGGATACTCGCACTCGAGATTTATATATTCTTCCTACTCCTTTGGTTTATTTCCACTGTGCAAGGTGGTCGTTATCATTAATAACTGCTAGTCATGATGCATACTCTGCCTATGCGTCGTGACTAAGTGTGCCATGGACTTTTTTTTTTTTTTGCTCTATAGATTATTTCTAGTCATTCTGCTCACTTGTAATGCACAAGGTGGCAATGCTCATTAATAACCGTCAAGGAGTCAATGCATTCATCATGACCCGTTACTATTTTCAGTCCATTACAACCTAGGCAGTAAAAAGAGCTTACGAGAAAATGGTACTACTGGCCACACTTTGAGAAGCACTGTCCTTACCTGCAAGAGAAGCGGGATGAAGGTCTCGATCTCCAGAATCTGAGCTGATTCCTCCATCAGGATGTTGTCGTACTGACGGAGACAATTAGCCACTTTAAATATGCAGTCATGAGATCGAAATAAATAACCACGAATGGAGGGATGTAACCATACGCGCGATATCGTGATAGTAAAACTGCCACAATATTGTTGTCGTCATGTTCACAATATTTAAATGTAACACATCTGTTAAAAAAAAAAAAGTCAGATTGATATCCATTTGTGCAGTTCTAGCACCCTCTGCTGGCTAGTTTTTTAGTGCAATTTAATTTTCATTAGGCATGTTTTGGCCCTTCTATGTTTAAAATCTGCACTAATTGTCAGATGAAGGGGAAAGTAATATGCCTGTGAAGTCAATATGTGGAGGAACTCAATGTGTGTGTGCATTAACACAACATAACATAATAATAACATAACATTGATGTTATGTACAAAAGCAAAATTGTTTTTTTTGTTGTTTTTTTAGTATGAGCACATTTTTCTTTGCAATATTATGACCTCTTTTAAATATCGCCAACCTCCCCACAATATCGTGATAATATCGTATCGTGACATTTGGATATCGTTACATCCCTAACGGAACGGAAGTAGCCTCACCTTGAATCCCAGTTCCACCAGGTCGTGACGTTTGAGGGCGGCGTGCGTGCACGTCATGGCGATGATTTTGGCTTCCTTCACCAGCAGGTATTTGGTGCGGTCCAGTCCGCTCCTGAGCAGCTCGAAGGCCCTGAACTCCTAGCGGAGCAGACGATCGGACGAACGAACGCAAGGTCAGTCACGACTTGAAAGAAATTGTCCACCAAAAGGGAGCAGTTTGGTTTGGACGCCATCAAACTATCCAAACTTTACTTTTCAGAAGGCGATGCTGACAAAATGATCGAAGATCGCCGAGAAGGATGACGGATAAGAGGATTGCTGTACCGGATGATGGATGACATTGATATCTATTGTGTGGTAACATAAAAAAGAAATAGGCTTTTCGACATTGAGACCTCAGCACTCTTCACAGCATGGATTGGTGAAAAAGATCTTTCTGCTTCGGCACACTCTCGCTCTTTTGCCATGATGAAGTTGCACACTGATGGAGTGGTTATCGCTTATTGACCTCACCGACGTGATACGATCGTGATGCTCGCCTGAGATACGGTGTGCGAGTGTGTGGTTATCACCAGACAAATCACATTATCTGTGTAAGTGAAGAAGGAATGGGGGGAGGAAAACAAAACAAAACAAGGAAAGGGCAATCTGTGGTGGGGATAGTTGGGTTATAAATATTTAATGTGTTACTATTTTCGTCGAAATATCAAACCAATCAAAACCTCCAATATTTATGAGGTCTACTTTTTACCCCCAATGGATGAAGGGTGAAATCAGGTAATGATTTTTACACTTTGGGATGTTTGAATCACAAGTGGACAATATCTTCTGTTCCAGAATTAAACAATGCTGCATTCATGTCATCTTATGTGGTTCAGTGTGAACCGGGAAGTCTCAGCACATTCTGGCAGACAAATATGCAAATTCAGCAGCGATGCCTCCCTCTCGTGAGTGGGCGTTCTGCAACTGCATGGGCGAGGTCGCGGGAGGAGAGGAGGAGGAGGAGGAGGGCGGAGGCAAGGTGACGGGGCCGGATAAATCACGGTCACCAGGCATGTTGGGGGATATTACCTCCAGTCAATAACGCCGTTATTGCTTTTTTTGCAGGGCCTCTTTGCTGCTCCCATAAATCTGATATGTTATTGTTATCTCAATAGGAATACTCCATGCGCTAAGAAGAAATGGTAAAAGTGGAAAACAATAGGGGCGATGAGCACTTTGAGAGACCTCTGCCAAGGCTTCAATGGAAGTAACTCTCGGTGCGGATAATATATAATGTCTTCTGGACAAAACAGATTTGACACATGCTACTATATATCAAATTAAATGATGTTTTTTTTATGTATTTGCATTTTTCACTTGTTCAACAAGAAACTCGAGATTCAATTCAAACTAGTTTAATTCTAATTATATCAGTTCATTGATGCTACTGTTCAGTCACGTTAACTGCTGAGCCTATTTAAACTCTGTTGCTAACCAAAACAGCAGTACATAATGATGCACATAAATAAAAGAATTGTGGAGTCTTACTTATGCTGGAAACAACTTCCTGTGCGGCATTAACGATCTTAACATTCACATTCCAGTAGATGCTGACAAGAGGCCAAGCCACAATGTTGTCTGCCTTAATTTCAACATTTTCCTCATAATGGTCATTTTTATTTTGCACTAAACTCTACTTTCACTTAAAATGAGCTGTAATATATTAGCAGTCTTGTTAATCAATATTCTAAATAAAGCCCTCCACATTCATCCTCTCATCTGCAGCTGAGTAAATAAACATTTCATCTCCAGCCCCTATTGACTGGCGAATAAAATCATATATCCACAAATGGTCAAATTGTGATACTGTGATGATTTACTGCACACAACTGCCCAGTCATTGAGCCTCTCCACCGTCATCGTTGATTACATTCCCGTCTCTTATTTGCTGCTGTGGTCACATGAATGAGCTCCACTGTAATTGTACTTCTATAAATAACAGTCATTCCAGAATGTGTGTATGTGTTTATGAGCGTGACCTTCTTACCTCCAGCTGAGTAAATATCTTCTTAATGTGTCGGAAGCAGCCCTCCGCGATGTCCATGTCCTCCTCGTAGGAGCGGCCCTTGAACACGGGCTGGGGGGCGTTGGAGAAGTACTTGTGGAAGGGGAAGAGCGCCGCCACGGCCCCCACATCCGCCTCCGCGTCCTGTTTGGGCTTCACTTTGCTCAGGTACTCTTCCCAGCGGGAGATCACCTGCAGAGGACATGTGACGGATGTTAGGAGCTACGGCCGGAATTATTGGGCCAATGACGGAAAGTTTTATCATTTTTGTCTTCATATATACGGATTATAAATAAAACAACCGATGTGTGATTAACATGCTTTTATTTAAGAGGTTTGACAAAAATATGGAATGTGTCATTGGCAGCCACTTTACATATTTACCTCTATTTTCAAGGGATCACTATTTAGACAAAAGGGCATAATTGCAACATGTGTCTGAGTTTCCATGACGAGTCTTTTAAAAATGCCATTTCTTCAAAATGGACTCCATTTGGCCTCTAAATACAAAGACAACCCTCAAAACACGAAGCCCTGAAATGTCAGATGGATCTGTCGAAGAGCGCACGCCATGGGGGGCATCAACGTACGCCTCTGTCCACTCTAAATGCTACATCAGACAACTCGCCTTCAACTTCTTCTTTTTTTTTTTTTCCTCAAGTCAAATGAGAGCAGATCGGCACACTCTTGGGGGGGTGCTCCAGCTGTGAACCTAATAAAGCGGCTTCAACTAACCAGCAGGCAGCCGCAGTCTAAAAATACCGGTACCCTCTGTGGAAAGCAACTTCAACGACGACTTTACCAAGTTGGCTCGAGGGTTCAGTCGTACACAATCTTAATTAAACAAGTATGAAAAATACTATTGTAATATAGTGGCACCTTGACTGACAAGTGTCCCAAGATTTTTTGAGATACGAGCATTCACTTGGTAGATTTGTTTGCTTTGTGTTGCGGGCAAAAGATTGACAGCTTCAGTCAGTCCACAACTTGATGGGAGCATGAACATTCACAACATCAGACAGCCATTAAAGTAAAGGTAACTGTTGTGTTTTGAAGTACAGCTTGGCGTAATACTTCTATGATACGAATGTGCTACACTGAAACAGTTGATCAAATCTGTAATGCCAGCCAAGGGCTCTGAAATAAGCTGCTGAAAATGAGCAAAGTGTAACGAGAATAATGTAGAGGGCATTAAAAAGTAATGTCTGGGGGTGTCTATTTCAGAGCTTTTCTCATGCAGAGAATGCATTTGGAAAAAAAAGGTGCGCAGTGAAGGCATCAAGAGTCCGGTGATAATTAGGTGTCGTGAATAAACACTGAAGGTTGACACCGTGGCTCTCCCTGGCTCTGCCGAGGTTATTTGGTCTCGAGCATAACACAGCAACAAGCCAGTGGTAATAAGGTATCAAATAAATAGTAATATTTAAAAGGTTTACACACCCTGTTCAAACGCCAGCTTTTTGTGGTATCATTTAATACCTTTAAAATAACAACCGAGATAACTGTGATAGCTGTTCAGATGCATCAGTCAGGAGAAGACAACCAACAAATATATATACATACAATGGGACAAATTGAGGACCGCCATCATCAAGTAGAGAAAATGTGCCAAAACAGTGACATAATGCACAAAACTGCGCTGTGTTCCCAAACTGTCCATAACAGTTGTACCGTGTGGAAAACAAGACAGCACAAGACCCCAATCCAAAAACTACATATGGAACCAGGAAAGAAGAAGTAGTCGCATGTGTTCCCACGCCATAGAAACAAAAGAGCAGCTTACCTGGTAGAGGTAGAAATGTCCTGCCGTCTCGCAGGTGTAGGAAACGTCACCGGGGACGCCCAAGCTCTCCTGAAACCTCCCCACCTCCGTGAGTAGCTCCAGTCGTCGGGCCAGGACGTAGTTCACCCGGCCGTACCTGCAGACCCATAGACAGGTGAGGTTAATCAACTAGCACAATAAATTTCAATATTTTCTCATATTACACATTTATTTTCACAATTATGTATTGCAATATTATTACTTTTTGGTTAATGTAACTTAATTTGAAAACGTTTTCTTGCAAAAATATCAAACATTGTTTTTGGGAAATGCTGCCTTGATTCTTGTAATAATAACTATAACTAATATTAGGGGTGTTAAAAAAAAATCGATTCGGCAATATATCGCGATACTACAGCATGCAATTCTCGAATCGATTCAATAGGCAGCTGAATCGATTTTTTTAACATCCATTTTTGATGGAAAAATATTCAAAAAAACGTCTAACTTTCAGACCTTAAGCATGGAAGAATGTTGAATGTATTAATGGAACATTAAACCTTAATATTTTATTTCAATGCTGTTCTAACATGAAAAAAGGTTACAACCTATTCGTTAATTACAGTGTCTCACAATTATAAAACTGAAGTTTCAGATCAATAAATAATACATTTTCATACAAATCTTACAGTGTACATGTATAGGTTTACTGAATGGTATTTTCTAAATTTGAGCAAAAAAAATCGCAACAATCGACTTGTAAATTCATATCGGGATTAATCGGTATCGAATCGAATCGTGACCTATGAATCGTGATACGGATCGAATCGTCAGGTACAAGGCAATTCACACCCCTAATAACTATGTTGAACTGAGGGGAGGACCTTCATTTAGTCAGGTCACGAACTTGTCTAATGGGAAAACAGAAGCGCTTTGTTGCCATCTTGATGCAACTACAGGCAATTGCAACCAAAACAATTATTTGCACATTTGCTATTGGTGGCAGAGCTCCGTCCCTAATTCCCCAAAATAGCAGTGGTTTACTGTATTATGGTCTATTTATTATAAAATGTAAACCTTTTTTTCTAGTATTCTGACTTAAATCTTTTTAAATATTCTCATCAAAATCAAACTTTGTCCTAATAATGACTTCATGTCATAACACTGTTACTATATTCTTGTATTATATTTTCCTTACAAGACATAATATACAAAACAAAATGAACGCCACTTTCTTTTTTTCTGCAATTGCTGTTACATTCAAGCATCGACAGGTGTCGAGCTTCTGTCCTTAGTGGAGAACAAGCAAGTCAAGCGCGTCCTTGAGGTCTTGCGTGCGTGCTCGGCTTCATGCGGCTGATTAGTGTTCACGCAACGCAATCAGAGAGCGTCATTAAGTACACAGACAGGAAGTGGGAGGGTTTATAGTGGTTACACTATTTTTAGACAGTGTGCAAAGATCCTCAGTCAGCACACGACCAAAAAGACAATGGCCCAGCTCCACCTCTTTTTTTTCCTGACTAATTAAAAAAAAAAAAAAAAAGCCAAGTGACCTTGATGCCCAGGAGGACTCACCTGTGATGCAGCTGCTCTCACATAGCGGCCAATGCAAGTTACTACTTTAACCTTCGGCTGGAAACACTCGACCAAACCAAGGCAATCGTGGTGATGCGAGTGGCCCAACTTTCCATCATTTGGATGAGGTTTTTTTTTTTTTTTTTTCCTCCTGTAGTATACTGCTCCCAGTGGCCAAAACATGCACACCAGGAAGGAACAAAACAATGTCCATTGAACCGAAGCAAAAATGTGACACTTTTAATTCTTGACGTTCTATTTTGGCGGACATCTTGAACAAATGATTCGGTACGCCCGGGATATGAATTCAGCAGCAAAATCCACCTGTTTTTAATCCATCGCCGGGGGGCAGCCATTTTGCAATTTGCTGTCGACTGAAAATGGCATGACGGTTCCTCATGACTGTCATGGCTCACCTGTTTTCCAGGTTTGGTCACGTGACGTTCGCAAGCTGAAGAAATTCGTTCAACTCAAATATTAAATACAACTCAAGTGTCCTGCAGTGATTCTTTTACGAACCACTAGAGGGAGCCCACGTAGCACACTGAGAATTGCTGAACTCGATTAAATTTGGATTGTCGGGCAGCGATGTACTCTAACAATCTAATTAGAACGGAAGGAAATGTATCACGACATTCACATCCCATTTGCTAGGCATTCACCACTCGTACTGGCTTCCATTTTTATTTATTTTTATTTTTTTTTTAACATAGCTAATGCAGTGTTAATTAAAACTCTCTGCCGCTCGGTGTCACCGGGTGGAAGGAGCAGAGGCGCTTGCATCTTTTTTACGAGGCGTCCACGGGAAGGCGAGGATCGAATGAAACACTACTAGCGAGAGTGCTTTTCTTTTCATGACCACCCCCCAGCACTCCCTCTTTTGTCCTGCATAATTTACAGATAGATTTGCCCAGTCGCTATTCATAAGCGCGTGCTATGTTCCTTCTGAATAGCGCGCATGCACAGAACAGGCATGGCAGTGGCGTCACATGCATAACCCCCCTCCTGCCCCCGCCCCTCCACCTTTCTCCCAATATAGGGTGCAATTTGCTCAGCACTACAGATGGATAAGGCGGTAATTAACAAGGTCACTTGTAAGGGAACTTTAAATAGTAACAGCATGTTAATTAATACTCAATGGTACTGGCCTAATTTATATTCAAAAGCTGCTTGGAAAAACGTGAAAGGTAGTAGTGACTCATATTTTAAGAGGCATGTTATGATGTCAGACTACCACATGCTTTCATCAACATAACCAAGGATCAAGAATTACTGTATAGTGTGATTTTCACTCTATTTAGGTCCGGTACATTTAAATTAGGGCCAAAGCTATTGGGGGGGGGCTTCCTTAGTTGTTGGTTTTTCGAACAGTCAAGCTAAGTCAAGGCTAATGCTAATCTGTGTATTAAACAATGCAGCTCCACTTAGTTTTTTAATAAGTGATAATGCTCCTGTGTAGTGTGACTGTTTCTTGACAATGACAGATCCCGATCTCCACCCAGCCTAGCTTGCAAGTCAGGGGCAGGAACACTCAAGAGTGGGCGCGGTTATTATGTCAATGAAAAGTTTGGATATTTTACAGCTTACACAAGACTTACTTGGTCTTTTAAAGCAACAACTTGCACTCAATTTTTTTTGTATTCTATTTGACTCCTGATTATGACAAAAGTGAATGAATTATAATGCATGCACCACATTATGACATTCCTTACCTTGAATGAAATGTCCCGAAGTGGACTTATTTCACTGATTAATTCAGAACCCCTGCACTAAAACCTTTCAGGGTTACCCTGTTACTCCAAGACGACAGGCTGAAGAACTGCTGTAATTTTCTAATCCTTTTAAATTCTGACATGTACTCTGTCATTCCTTTATATTTGTGTGATTAAACCATCAAGTACACTTACTCATTGTGCCGGTGCCGTAAAACACTTGGTGAATAATTAATCAAAGGGGGCCTTAATGTAGACCAGAGGTTTTAATGTCGGCATTATGGCATTATTAGACTTCTCCCAGTGCACCATGCGGTGAGAAAGGACTGATGCACTTACTCCCATTCATATTTTACAGATTGTTGGATGTAAAACAATTTCAGGGAACAATGATGGCTAGAAAAATACAAAAAAAATAATGTAAATGCTCAGTGGGCTGGATTTAAAAACAGAGCAGGCCCTATTTGGCCTTGGCTGTAATTTGCCGACCCCTGTACTATTACCACACAAAGTACTTGGCAGTCCAGAATAGTGACGAAAGAGCTAATCGCTGGGTGAACTGTGGGAGAAGCCTGAGAGACTGAGGATGTCTAATGAAGATACACATACAGTATGAGTATCATGTGGCTCTGTCCCTGTTTTGGCAGAGAATTGTTATGCATGTGGGCAGCTGGGCAAGTGGATACGTGTGCGTGTGTGTTAGCTTTGATTGAGTTATAAGATAGCTCAAAGACGTTTGTTTGCATAAACGGCATCTCCCACTGGTATCTGTGGCGTGTCTCGTCCATCCTCACCTGCTGAAGTCCTTCTCGGTCTCCAGCTCCTCTTCTCCGTGACCCAGACGCAGGAGGTGGCGCTCGTCAATGTCCAGGGCCATGATCTTTTCAAACAGCTGGTTCAGAGCCTGGTGGACGAGAAGGCGGCAGTGAAGGATATGAAACGCAGCCCATCAAGAAGCCAACCTTTTACTTGACAGGTCATGGGCACGACAGTGGGCTAACCTGGTTGGAGTGTGTGACTATGAGTGTCCTCTGATCGGGAAAGTTGTGGTAGATGTTGGATATGATCTGGACGGCGACGTCCGTCTTGCCCGTACCCGGCGGTCCGACAACCTGGAGACAAAGAACGAGAAAAGAATTTAATAAAATCATTGCTAAAAAAAATACAAAAAGAAAAAAAACAACATGAAAATATAACAAAAAATACAGAAAAAAAAACATTTTCTATTACTGAATTACAGGAATTGAATGCAATGAATTTGTTCCAAATAAAATAAATCTGTGAGCCAATCTTTTTTTAAGATAAATCTAGTAAAATAGGTTTGAAATTATACGTAACTGTAAAGGCCTCATAGAGTTAGATTTAAGTACAAATCGCAGAAACAACGAAGGCAACAATTTCACCCGGAAGTGAATGAAGTCCATTTTTTATTTTTACGTTTTCAAATTGGAACAAAGAATCCGACAACAGATTGTGTTTGACCTGAGAGGTTCCACAGAATCTGTTCCAAGTAAAGCAAGCCACAGTATCCTTGAGGCCTCCCATCAGCATAAAATAAGCCTTGTTTCAGCAGGGGGGCGGCTGTAACAAAAAAATCTCCTCGTCTAAGCGTCTCAGGTGAGTCATTTCCGCTGGAAAATAATGAGTGCAATTTAGCATTCCTGAATAAATCAGCGTATAATCAGCCGACATGAAAGAGAAGGCAGGTGGACAGGGAGGCGGCTGTTATGTGTTTACTGGTACTTCTACTGACCGCTACAATTCTCACGAAGGAAGAGGTGTTTGGGTGTTTCACGACTTGTATCCTTAAGTTAACCACAACCTTTTGTCACAAGACTTTTATTGATTGCTAAAATGGTACGTGTGAAGTTGCAATTGTGGGATGGAATGGTGTGGTCAAGGCGAGTTGAGTGGCACATTTACTATTATAGATGTGCAAATCCGAGCGAATGTCCACTTCAAAGGCTGGGGTTGAAAAAAAAAAAAAAAAAAAAAAAGTTCCCCCTCCCACGACACACTCCGCACATTCGACATTGCAACTGGCATTTAAACAAGTCAACATCTAGCAACTCACCATGGTGAGCCCCGGCTGCATGCCGGCTCGGATGGCTTCGATCTGAGTAGGCGTGAAGTGAATTGTGTTCCTGGAATGAAGTTATTAAGGCAGGTAATTAGTCAGTCAGGATAAACTGATTTTAGGTTGAAATTGGACAGAGCAATTCAGAAACATTGAGGCCACGATGGAGCAAGAAGAATATGAACGTGGAATGTAAAAGACAGCTAGATGATGAAATAAAACGACTTCTGAGAATCCACATTTAGAAATGGCAAAAACAAACAAACATGCTAACGTTAGCATAGCAATGAATGCAGGCTGATTAATTAATCTTTGCATCACTGAAAACTTTGAGGATACATTGTTAGAAACAACTAGAATAAGCATACACGCTAACATTAGCATACAAAGATACTAATACAGCATATGGATAGTCTCCATTTTGTTACTTCAGCATCTCGTTCTGACTGACGGTTTTTGCATCTAAAATTTAAATTGCTCAAATGGGATTAGTAGAGCCGAGTGGATGCAGGGCAATAGAAGAGTGGTTTTAAGAGTGGCTTGCTCACCTCTTGGGCTGGTTATAAGGGTAGGGCCCACGGTTGGGGGTGACATAGGGTTCAACAATCAAGGGTTTGTCCTCTTCCACCATGACTTCATCATTTGGTTTCCTTTTCTTCCCTTTGTCAGTTTGGCTTGAGACTGGAAACTTTATTCTTGTAACAGAGACAAAAGAATGGATAAGATACCAGTTTTCTTTTGTTTTTCTTTTTAAATAAAAACCAAACATTTGGCATTCACCTGAAAGGCGGGACCTGCAGTTCAGGGTTCTCCTCGGTGACAGTAACGGCTGAACCAGGGAAGCAGGAACGCAGGTGATCCAAGGACAGAAACGTGTCGTTGAAGTCCAACGTGGAGATCTGATTGGGCATCTTGGAGTAGTGGGCGCTGCCCGGGTCACCGTAGCCGAGGATGATGTCATGGAGCCAGTCCGGGACGACACACTCGGTGTTCATCAGGTTTCTGATGGTCTCCAGAACGGCCTAATGTGACAGGCATCCGGTAGAAAGACAGGTAGTTGATGGGGTTTAGTGTTTTCAGAACAACATCTCACAGGAGGCTTTGATGGGACGGCGTGAAACTTGTACGTCTGTCAACCTGGTTTTAATGAGCTTCACTGGTGCCTGGTGCGTCAATCAGTGGGAAGGAAACATGTTTGCTTTTATCTGTGATAAACATCAACTATGCAGAAGAATGTTCCGTGAATACCCATCAGCTCCTAATGCCTTCCGAAAAACATCTGTCGTTCTTTTTGGTGTGGGTAGGAAAAGGCAGATTTATGCGCACCGCGTTGGAAAATGGCAGATTTGACAAAGCCCCAGCTGAGTAGCTTTCAAACAAAAACATGAGGTGGAGTTTGACGCACAAGTTCTGTGGGGTTTAACTTAACTTGACCTACATAAAAACATTGGGACTTTGCCTCCTCTTAACCTTAATAAGCCTTTATCTTTGAAGTTCCTACACTAAGCTTCCACTGAGAAAGGCCTTGGATGGGTCGTAATCTTAGACGTGCCCTGGCCCCAACCTTACAGCTCCAACACCCAAGTGAATATAATAAGTGCCATAAAGAAGGAAAGGCACAGGGATAGCAGATGCGCTGCAAACCTTAAAGTTATTCTCCTTCGGCTTGCGCCTCATGATGATGTTGAACGTCTCGTACGGGTCCTCAGTGCCGGCCTGAATGCTGCTAGTCATGTCCTGCTGATATTGGTTGGGGTCCAGCCAGACGCGGAATGTCCTCGAGTCGCCACGTAGCTTGGGCTTCGGTTCAGGACCTGTATAGGAGCAATGTGACAATGAAGATATAAAGCAACAAAAATTGTAGCAGTGGAAAAAGAGGGCGGGCAGTGTTGTCCAGTCAGTCATTTTCAGACATAGTAAAGCTAAGTGCTGTTGTGAAAGGAGAGACTTTACTTTAGCTACCAGCCTAAGGTAAAAAAAAAAGAAAGAAAGAAAAACGATGGATTTAATAACAGCACCAATTTGTCAGGCAAATTTAAAATCACTGTTTAATTTAAAACCCAAAATCGAGACTGATAGCTTGCACTGGGACCCATCACCATAACTTCTTCTTTTCATTGAAATTGATCAAGTTCAGTGCCATCCAGGCTTTGATTTCCTCCAGACAGGACAAAGGGAATGAGCTTGCAAAGAGAATGTGTCCTTGCAGAGTGAGACTTAGATCTGAGTCATCATCTGACTGTCATGTCATCTGGTCATCTGCATTATCATGAAAGGAAATAGCATGCTTATTTTTTTTATTTTTATTTATTTTTATTTTTTTAAAAGAGGGGCAGCAAATACTATGAAAACAGCAGGGGGCCCAAAATTGAGCTCTGTGGAACACCAGGTGACAGAGGGGCAGATTGGCACTCAGCGGAACGTAAGCTAACACAAAAAGTCCTGCCAATTAGTAGGATCAAAACCACTGTAGAGCTCTACCAGGTGCTGCAAACTAGCCAAACTGAATGCTGTGGTCTACCATATCGAAAGCTGCAGTCAGATCCAACAGAACAAGACACACAGAAAACAGACCACTGCAGCAAATTACAGACTGTAGAGCACAATTCTGCAGCATCCATAGCTAAGGCAAAGTAACAACAATCATTATGTATGTATAGTTAAATACTATTGAGTTTAAAGTTACTAGCTAGCAAATACTACTGCAGTGCTAAGGTAGATAAATATTCAATTTGGTCTTTTTTTTCTTTTTTTTTTTATGAATAGTTATCATGCAGTGAAAAAGGCACATATTCCTCTCATGTCTAAGATGGCTGCAGAAGCTCTTATAAAAACAGCTCTCCCTGGCCTGATCTTCCTGCAGTGCTTTGCCTTTTTTAGGATGAGGAATGTGGATGCGGGGCCTGACAGGCGGCCACGCAGAGAGGCTGTGAGGTATACAGAGGGCAGCTCACTGACGGATGTCTGCGGAGATTCATGTGTGGCGCATTGGGGCAGGCGGGGGGCTAGAGGAGAGTGACACTCGATCCGGTTGACCTCACGTTGTGTGTTTGCATGTCAGTGTCTGTGTGTGTTTATGTGTGTGGCTGTGCTGGATTGTCAAATCCTCCTGGCTAAAAAAAATAAATAAAAAAAAAAAATCAAGCGTGGCGATAGCTTAGGAGTGTAAGTGACACCCTTGCCGTGGAGGATAACACTTTGGGCAGCTGGGCCAGGATGTGAGCGAGAGCCCTCGCTGATTGTATTTAAACTATCTCTGGAGCATTAAATCAACACAACTGCGGACTACACAACTGCGGACTACTTTACATGCTTGGCGGGTATGACACAATCTCATAAAATTTGAAACAATGTAAAAAGAGGACATTCTCAAAGACATTAATGCTCAGCTTTGATTAGCGCAATCAGCCGGGTATTGACCTAACAATTTATTATTATGGGTGTCTAGAATAACAAGTCATGTAGTGCCTGATGCATTGCAGTATGTTAGCAATATAATATTGGTAAGGAATATGATTAACAAGTTAAGGATAACCTATTGACCTAGATTTTAAAAGTTCAGTGCCTGAACCAGTTACACTTGGTAGACATGTCTATGATCAGTATAAGTTTAGAACTAAAAAACAGTCTCAAGAACCAATGCCGTATAGAGACATACTGCCATTTCGGTTTTCAACGTGAAGCAGCCATTTCGAGTCTCTTTGGCCATTTCCAGGTGCCCTTCAAAAGGACCACTAGACATTTGGAAAATGAAGACACTTAGCAAGCTCAAATTTGGGAGGCATATCGATAATGATGTCTGCAAAATTGGTTTGAAGTGACAATTTTAGAGCAACTTTGGTCATGTCTTTTATGATCTATCGAAATGTAAAAAAAATTTCCACGGGCAGTTTCTCTGAATCAAGTCAAGTCAAGTCAAGTAATCTTTTTTATAGCGCTGTCATTTGTGTTTAATGTAGTTTTTGGGTGTTTTTTGTTAAAGACATACAATCTAAACTGCACCCTATTTGAAGATGTAGGCAAACCGTATTTAATAATCAAAGGTTTCCCAATGAGATACATTTTGATTAATAATAAGCATACCTTTCTTTGTAAAGTCATACATTTGAACAGCTCTTGCATTAGATTGTGTAGGTGTACCTAATCAAGTATCTAGTGAGTGTATAAAGTATCAAGTGCAACCTGGCCAGTAATGCATATTTTTCACAAATATCATGTATTTGAGCAAAATACCGGTTTAACTGATACAAAAGTAAACACCAGACACAATTTATCTCCAAGCACGCTTTGGTCTACGTGACATGCTCACCGCCCAGTTAGCCAGGCTATCAATCACCTCCGGGGGGCTGGTAGTGGGAGGATCTGAGAGGTTGGACGTGTTCCTCTAGCCGGACGACTACTCAGAAAAAAAGCTCTGCCCACTGCATATTTAATGCAAAGACAGGAGAGAAGGGCGAGGGCATACCAGGGATACATGCTCTGACAAACGGGAAGTGCAAAATAAACACCAATGGCTGCCGGCAATGTTTGGTGCGAGTGAGGAACAGCATTCGCTGGAGGGGAACGCGATAAATATCATATCATCGTGTTACTGTTGCATATTTTACTTTCCAGGGAAAATACACAAAAAAAGTAACAGAGTTAAATATTTCCTCTGGTGCAGTTAAATATATAAAGCAAATGGGACGAAGGGATGACCATTATTTGAGGAAATACTGCATGGACCTGCACAAAATTATGTCGGTAACTGGACTCTTCATTATCTTTTTAGACATCACAACCTTTAAGACATTTACGATGGCTCTACACTTTCATTAATCTAAAAAAACTGCTTTAGTGCTGGTGTTTTGGTTAGCAACAGAGTGCAAATGTCCTCCATCCATGAACAGTTAAGTTTATTTTCTGAAGTGAAAAGTGGATCATCTAATTAAGGGAAGTGTTAATTTTTCTTAAGCGGAGGACTAATTGGTGCATGGCATTTATTTGCTACGTAGAATATCGTAAATAGAGAATGAGGTAAAAACTAACCCTAGCTAGCTAGCGCCTGCTGTGTTGTGTTTTTCTTCTTGTTCGCCTCCATATGAACCTCCTGTCCTGTCTGTCACGCTGCCTCAGGAGATGAAGCTGTAACCGCCGCGCCGTGTTGTTTGCTGGGTTGTCATGACTCCAAGAGTGACTGACGCCCTGTCACCGTTCCAGCGGCTGGTATCTCAAAGCGGAGGGGAAGCAGACAGCCGTTCGCGTGAAGTCAGCGGAGATGACAGCACGCCCGCGAGCGTTGTTCCCCCTTTAGTTGCGGCCCAACTCGGAAGAAGAACTTGGCTCAGCTCGAATGTGTCCCAGAGTGAGTTTAATCAGACACTCCTCTGGCTTTTTGATTGGCCACTACTAAAGTCACCCCTCAGGTTGTGCAATTCACAACGCGAGCAAAATTTGGAGTAAATAAGCCTCCGTATCCAGTGAGACCAAAGCAAATCTCATGAGACTGCGGCAGTGCGGCACATCCAGTGAGACGACCGGATCAATGAATAAATTCACAAGTGAAAATATGAACCCCAATTCCACTGAAGTTGGTGCGTTGTGCAATGTAAATAAAAACAATGCAATGGTTTGCCAATCTTTTTTCAACAAATAGTCAATTGAATGCAGTACAAAGTCAAGGATGAAAACCACCACTGAATGACCGTGACATCGATCTCTCAAGCACCACCACATGAAAGTATATTGCCATGTGTGCTCAAGAACACTTAAAAAAAAAATCATTGTCATTTTACACAGCTCCTGTCTAAATCTTACAAATACAAGCAAAGGAAAAAAAAAAAAAAGCCATATACCACTCAGTTATATATCAAAGCCATGTATCAATAGCCATATATGCCAGCGGCATGGACTGAGTGACGTAAAATAGCAAAGCAAAGTGTGGTCTGACGAGTTCACATTTCAAATTGTAATGGCAAAAAAATATGTTATTACTCTGTGATATATATGGATGTATTAGTGCCAATTGCATGGGTAACTTTCACATCTGTGAAGGGACCATTAATGCTTAAAGGTCCATCCGTGTATAGTAGCATCATAGGAAGCCATCCAAGCAGTGTCTTTTTCAAAAACATCTCTGCCAGCAGTTCAAACTTGTCTCCCACTGAAAATGTGTAACGCATTATGAAGCGCAAAATACAACAATGGAGAGACCAGACTGTTAAATAACTCAAGTTGTACATCAAGCAAGAACGGAAAAGAATTCAGCCTTCAAAGCGTCAACAATTATTGCTCAGTTCCCAAACGCTTAAGTGTTATTAAAAGAAAAGATGACGTAACGCAGCGGTAAACATGCCCACCCCAGTTTTCTTGCAAAAAAACAGAAACAAAAAAACAAAAAACAATAATGTTGCTTCTAGTTCTTATAATTTGAATTTGATGGATTGCTTTTTAAAGTATTCAAAAAGTCTCCAATGACAAAAATGAACAGACATTGATTCACACGAGTGAATGTTGGCATGGCTCTGCAGGACTAGCACATTCTTCAAGGTTTGCCTATCCACACCCAACCTATGTGGCTAAATTAAATGAATCGAATAAGGTGGAGCGAGTGCGCGGGAGTAGGGCCCGTAGCTCATGGGCGTTGTCTCCGTCAACCTTAGGTTAATGTGATGTTAATGCGAACAGGTCAGGTCTTAAAGTGGCCGTCACCATGACAACGCCACTTGTGACCCTCTCCCAAGGATCAGATGCTGGGGATGATTGCTTTGATGGGAAGGACGGATATTATGGGACATTCTTGGTATTAGTGTGTGTGTGTGTGTGTGCGCGCGATTATGAGCCGTACCTTCCTCGATGACACGCCCCCGGTCATCCAGCATGCCCTGCACCTCACAGCCCCGCACATATACGAGGCCCGTCTGCTCCACGAAGGCTTGGCGCCGGTCGAAGCGCGTGCCGTAGGGCATGTTGGGACGCACCGTGATCAGAAAGCAAACGTCGTGCTTACGCAGCCCTGTGTTGGGGGGGAGAGAGTTCGAGAGTGAGAGTCAGGTAAGACAGAAAGCTGGACGGGGACAGATCAGTGGCTTGGTGGGGGTAGGCGTCAGGCAACGAGGGAGAAACTGCCCTGTCAGCGTGCGCCTGATTTTTAAAACATGAAGTCCTAATTATAGAAGCGGGGCAGGATAGGAAGTGATACTTTAGTCTGCGTTTAAATTTGAGGAAATAGATTATTAAAGAATCTCATTTAAAAAGGTCTCGATGCAAAGAGTAGGAATATTAAGTATCTGCAATAGCATTAAAAAAAGTATGTGGAAGTTTGATGTCTGCACTTAGGCCATCACTTCCTGCAAATTTGTAGGAACCCTATTTTGTCAAAATGAACACCACAAGCTTCACCATGAAGTAAAACTGACTGATTTTTTTTTTTTAAACAATAGAAACACCACTACTACTAACACTGCTCTAACATAGTCACATTTCTCATTAAATCATTTGCTCCCCAAAAAAAAAAAAAAGTATGAATACGTTCTATTTTAAAGTGTACCAAAGACGTATTTATATGTGTTTTTTTTTAATGCTAGAACATACAAAAGGCTTTGATGCAGCCACTCAACTGCAAAGAACGGTTGAAGAAATGGTAATCATTACACAACCGGCCAGCAGGTGGCAGCAGAGTAAAGGAGATCAACCAGAACCATGTTGAAGGAAAAAAAGCTCAATTACTCATAATTCTAAATAGATTTGTAAATAATGATGAAACTGATGCAAAACGGAAACAGATAGAAATATACTTTTTTTTTCCTGATGAAAGAAGATACCTTAATCTTTCTTTTGGTAGGTTCCATGTTTTTTTTAGAAACAGAACACAATATTCGGTGGGCCTTGCAACATGAGTCAAAATCCAGTAAAACAGCCGGGAATGAAGGAGATTGCTTCTATGAAAATGGCTGGGAGTGAATAAGTTAAGATAAGAGGATAAATATAATGTGTGGTGCTCACGTGGTTAGATTGTAAGCAATTCAGCTCAATTTCAACTGAAACCGTTCGTTACCTTCCCACTCATTCTTGATGTGATCCTGCACGTTGAGGTGGATGGTCACGTCGGCCCGGACGCGCGCAGGCCAACTCTCGCCAATGTTGGGCTTGGCCACCTCCACGATGGTGAAGGCGGTGATGGTCTGGGCCATCCTGGCCCAGCCGCCGAACACCACGCCGCCGTACTCGGACTGCCTGCGAGTGTGTGTGTGTGTGTGCGCGCGCGAGGACAGATGGAAAGGAGGGAGATAGTAAGAGGTGTGACAAGTGCCGCGGGCCGCTGTCAAGCTTGAAATGAGTTGGATTTGGGGCAGCGACAGACAGCGCCGCCGCTGAGTTGTTTACTTTTCTCTGGAACAACAAGTAAAAAGTTGCGACACCGCTTGACATAATGGGAACACTTATTATGTTAAGCAATGGGTTTCCAAATGTGCCATAGCGACTGTCACAGTCTTTGAATTAAATATAATCAATGTGCCGTGTCGTCGCACAATGAGAGGGATCTTCATTCGTAAAATTTAAAATGGATTTAAGTGTGCTCTTGCTCAGTTACAAATGGCTGCAACAATAATATAGTCAAACCCCGTGTATTCAAATTAAGGTGGTTTGATGCTGAAAATTAAAGTGTTGAATATAGTCATTTATGTTACATGAGTTCATAATTATGTACCTGCTAGATACATGATGTCGACGCATTATTGATTATTATTTGCTTGTTACAGACCATAGTAGATTAATCACATTTTTGACGTTTTGTGTCAGGGCTAACCCCGGGTTTTCACTGGATGCGGTTGCGGTGCGGTTGCGGTGCGGTGCGTCTTGACTGCGTGCTCCGGACGGGTCAATTTTTTTGTCAATCCACACCGGCTCCGCACAGCTGCGGTCCGGCAGCTCCGTCGCCGCCCACTTCCCAACGTGTCTCGCGGGACCGCGCGCGCGCGATCATGTGGCATTTCACAACGAGAGGTGGACTTCTTTTGATTTAACCTTTTCTTCTTCTTCTGCTATGAGATTCCATGCAGCATCCTTTTTTTGGTTGACCTTGTAAAGTATATTAATAACGAGAGTCGGGTCAGTGCGGGTCCACTCTTTATTTCTGTCTTCCCCGTCCGGCTGCCGCTCAGTACGGCAAGCGAGACGGGCACAACAAGCAATCGCGAACATCAAACTCACAATACATTACAGTCCTTATAAAAAGGATGTGCCGTGTCATATATTATTTTGTGGTTTTCCACCTCCAATATAAACCTCTCCTCGTCCATGTTCGCTGGTGTCTAAACCGTGAATGAGCACATGGCCCGGCGACGCCCACGTCACGTTTTGCTGAAAAACTTGAGAAATAGGAGCTGGCGAGTGTTTTATTCTGAAAGGTAACCGGAAATTTATTTTGAAACTGCCTCGGTCTTCCTGTCCCGCTCGATGTGTTTTGTGCTAGCTTGCCATTTGCCGGAGGCCTACCGCTGCGGCGTCCGGCAAAAATAGAAAATAGGTCTATCCTTGCGGAAGGCTTGCGGCACGCCGCAGGCCTTCCGCAGTCGACACGCAACGCACCCGCAAGCGGTGTAAACTGCACCATTCGAATGAATGGAATCTAATTGCTTGCGTCGCCGGACCGCACCGCAACCGCACCGCAACCGCAACCGGTGAAAACCCGGGTTAGTCCCTACGCCACGACAAATAACGGCTGTTTCACTGTAAATGTCAGATGGTGGAAGGCCTACCAGGGTTTCATGCGCCACACCACGTCTTCTATGTCCTGTCTGATCTCATAAGTGGACTCAAGGCGGAACAGGTTGAAATTCCTCAGCAGGTAGTCGTGAAGTGTCAAAAACTGGAGGTTGAGCTTGGGGAGCGCGAGGCAGCCTGAAAAAGACAAGGCATGAGTGTAAAAAGAAAAACAAGATTTCATATGAGACACAAAGTAGGAAGCGATAACACAAGTGAGTCGACAAAGACGAAAGAAAGTCTACAGGGCTCACGTTTATTCATTTGCATACCTTCGCCAGAAAAGTACTCCGTCGGGACGATGTTCTCATCCCAGATAATCTTCTCGGTCGGATAAAGGGGCATCTGGTTCAGTTGCTCAATCTGAGAGATTCTGCGTTCATGACGGGACACCTAAAACAATTTCAAAACGTTGAAACACATGAGCAATTATGGTTTTAGAAGATTACGACTTGAGTTTGCTTACAAGGTGTTGTCTGTGAGGCACTTCCCTTAAAATAAGTGTGTGTGTGTGTGTGTGTGTGTGTGTGTGTGTGGTGGGGCCAATTTTTTTGTGATTTCACCGATTTGTGGGGCCCACCCGTCCTTGTGGGGCCATTTTGCTGGGCCCCACAAGTTTAGACCACTTTTTGAGGGTAAAGACTTGGTTTTACAGTTTAGGTTTCAATTGGGTTATGGTTGAGGTTAGGGTAAGGAATGGGGGTAGGCAATCATTTTTGATGGTTAGGGTCAGGGGAAGTTGCTAGGAAATGCATTATGTCAATGAGAGGGCCCCACAAAGATAGCACCGTGTGGGTGTGTGGGCGTGTGCGTATATGAGTCAAGCATGAACTTGCCAGTAGCTCCAGGAGAACTTTTTTGTCATGGATGGTGTCTTGGTCATTTGGCAGTTCAGGCAACAGACACAAGTAAGATGCCACCCGGTGGAGCATATTGGGGCTGCGGAGACACACAAAAAAAAAAAAAAAAAAAAAAAAAAAAAAAATTCTATAACAATTAACTACATTGCAATCGACTAAAAATAATTGACTTAAATATTGTTATATATTCAACATCAGACAGCAGATTACATTTTACATTTCACAGATTCCTAACTTTAAATACAGGTGCAGTCCACTTGCCCGACATGTGAGGGCTTCTCCAGTGGTGATGCTGCATTATGCATTTAATCCAGTGGCCATATGCAATTCCTTGCTATTGTTAGTACTGCGACACAAAGTGGCTCCTCTGTTTGCTTTGACACTTGCTTCTACTGCTACGTCAGCATGTGTGCATTAAAATGGGCCGGGCCGCACTGATGCGACAGGATTATGAAAATCAAAGTCTCTGCAAACTGAGGTGTGGCTTAATCAGGCGTGTCTTAATCAGGTTGACATGTGGTGATACGGACTGGGTGTGTGCCACAAAAAGAAGGGGCTCGGGGAGGGAGACGGCGCTTGGGAAACAAGCGTGACAGGCTCTGCCAAACGTGGCCCTTGTATTTGTGTACATACTGGTGACACAGCAACTGGATGACAATAGTGCCAGCGTTGCACTTTGCTGGCCGGTGGATGACCTGGCACAGGCCGTGTGGGCATCCCCTCAGTAAGAAGACACAACAGCTCGCTGAAGGCAACGTTGGCGATGACTGGACCAGTTCTTGATTGACAGCTGAGCCACTGGCATGTACTGGAACTGGTGTGCTGCAAGTTTATGTTACAGGCTGCAGGGTTCTTTTGACCCTATTTATGTGGGGTAATACAGTGACTTTAGAAAAGTAATGCTGCTGTTTTGCTTTGTTTTTAACTGCTGTGCACTACTGGGCCCTATTGTCAAGTTGACAATTTGCCCACTATACTGAAGAAAACATGTAATTAAATAATATGTAAACAAGTCGACTGCACTTTCTAAGCACTGATCTTACCTAGACACTATGCAAATAAATAAAATCTACACGTATATGGAAAATAAAGCCATCCAACTGACCGAAATGAAGCACTCTACCCCCAAATTGCGATTTGAAAACTGCATTCTACTAAATTGTTAGTTCTTAATTGTTGAGCCCTAGTCTCACATATTTATCTCTCAAGACTGATTTCATTTGCAAATTGACTAGGGGGCCCCCTGCAGCCGTGGGCCAGTGACTCCAGTCATTATAATTAAAATAATACAATACAGCAGCTATATTTGCCTCAGTTTGAGGTGGTTGAGAAAACTGAGTAACAAGCTCGTGCACAAAAATTTAACTTGGAAGTCAAGGTACTACTTTATTCGATGATTAATTATTAACGTTTATTAATGCATTCAAATTTTCAGCGGTTCACTTCTCACACGGGGAAGCAATGACCTGCGATTCAACTGGAAATACATTTAAAAACATCAATGTAGCAAGATATCAAAAAAGTGCAAGCCCAAAAAGAGGAAGAAACTAAAAGCTTAACACAAAATACATACAGTAACAATCTTTCATTGCATTTCACAAAGTGCTGCCTTTGATCATGTATTAAATTCATTTGCAGGCCTAAAATGACACTCGCTGGCGCTTTATGCAAGTGTCAGAAGCTTCTATTTATAGGCAAAGCTGAGCAATAATACTCGGTTTGTGTGTTTTGGGGAATTAGTGGATAAATTCGGAGCGACGGGTGACTGGGAGCTTAGCGAGAGTGTTGCGCGGCAGGAATAAAGTGGCATTAGCATGAGTTGCTCGGATGGAAAGGAAAAATTGCCTCGTTAAATCAGATAATGGCTTATTTCAGAGGGTGGTAGTGGGGGGTGGGAGTTACCCAGGGTGACAGTTGCGGATCGGGGAACAATGGCATTCCGGATCCCGCCAAAAGCTGGAGGCTGGGGGGGGGAAAGAATCTTGCCGGAATACGTGAAATGATTCAGCAGGAGTATTAACCCGATTCAGCAGCACTCGGCTCATCATAACCCTCAAAAGAGACACAGTGTGCAGTCCAAGCATTTCTAATCTACTACAGTAGAAGATGATGGATGGTGACCCGGGCATGTTAAAGAATAATTTTATGTTGTGACAAGCCAAAGGTGAGCTAGACTTCTATCTTTCGATCTATCTATCCATCTATCCATCCAGCCATCGATATAGAATGTGGAGTACAATAATGCGGCACCCGTAGCTAACAGGTGAGGTAGATTAGAACACATGTCAAGGGTCGGTCCTCGAGGGCCTGAGTCTTGCATGTTTTCGAGGTTTCTCTACTCCAACACACCTGACTCAATGATCAGGATCATTATCGGGCTCCTGTAGAGCTTGCTGATGAGCTTAAATAAAACAGCTGAATCAGCTTTGTTGAATGTGGGAAACCTCGAAAACATGCAGGACTCAGGCCCTCAAGGACCGGACTTTGACACCACCACTGCATTAGAATGTGTGCTCATTCTTGTCATTTGTAGGTGTACAAGTTTATTTAGAATACATGTCTTTTATTGGCTTTCTAGAATAGTAAAAAGAGCCTAACTTAATGTCTCTGGCAGAATATGCTGCACAGTAATTGGCTGAGCATATCCATTCTTGTAAAACCCATGTTAAACATGAGTTGTAAACCGTTCCGACCGCCACCAAACAATTTGTCCGGCTTTAAAATTTTGAGTGAGCCAATCATATTGAACTAACCGGCAAATCAGAGCAATTAAACTATACTAGGATCAATTACGCACGCTAAACAGCCCAATAAAAATCAGTCCGAGCCTCGTTTAGCATACTAAACTTTCCGAGGCCCTCATAAATTTGAATATAATGTTCAGTTTCACCTGAAATGGAAGCAAAGACCGCACAATGGAGTGTTTTTAATAAAGCCGGTGTGCTTTTTGGCTCTCTGGCAAGCTAACACGATGTGACAAACACAGCTGTTCAAAGAGTTTATTCTCAAGCCGCTGCAAATCGATTAAATTAATGAGGCGTGCCTTTCGCTCTCTTGCTGCTACCAGCTGCTTGTTGGGGTGCAGCACTGGCTGCCATTTAGCGGCGGCGCTCAGGCGGCAATGCTGGTGCCGTTTATCACCGACTTAACACGGGGGCCGAGAAACGTGGACGTCCGTGTGTCGGACGAGGTCAAAATAGCAGCTTATGAAAACGTGCATTTTTCTCATTTACCTGAGAGAGCCAAAATGTTTGGTCAGGGATTCCCGTGTGTCCACTGCAGCTACGTTTGACAAGGCAAAGTCGTGCAGCTCTGGGAAGTGAGCAAAGGCTGCTCTCTGCAAAAAAAAAAAAAAAAAAAAAAAAAAAAGAAAGAAAGGTGACATTTATGTGTATGTAAATCGGCGAGTAATTGTTAAGTGTGGTGTAGTGGTCCACATGTTGATTAGTGGCAGATGTAGCAGTAGTACTGCAAAACCCACACTGCTTTAAACATCAAACTGAATGAGACAATTACTCAACATAGAAAGTAACATCTTTCAAGAGGAGCTTGAGGGCACCAGGAAAACGGAGTGCTATAACCAAGTGGAGACTGTGGAATTTGTCTTTTTAGCTTTGTATCCTTAATGTCGTAATTACAATGATGTATCGACTCAACGAAAGAACATTAAACATTCTCATTAGTTAGAGTTCTCTGGTTAGAAACAAAACTCTAGTTAGTATTAATTATCAGCATAATCTAGTTCGCTTTAATGATTAGCATCATCCAGTTAGTGTTATCGTGTTAGCGTCAGCCAATTGGTGTCATCCAGTTAGTGTCAATAACAAGCATCATCTTTTTTGCCTCAGCCGGTTAATGCTATCCAGTTAGCATCATGATTAGAATCATCATGAGTAGCAACAAAAGTTAACATAGTAACACATGTCACCTAGTTGACATCAATGATTTACATCATTAGCATCAGCCAGTTCGTGACATCTGGTTAGCATCATTTATTAGCAGCACATCATCTAGTAAGTATCAATCGGTGAGTGCCATCTGTTTACGAACAGCTGGTTAATATCAAAGGGTTAGCGTCAACAATTGGTATCATCTGGTTAGCATCAGTGATTATTAGCATCCGCCGGTTACTTGTGGTGGTTAACCTGCAGCGATGTGATTCTGTCGTAGTGCAGCGTCGTCATCTCCTTCTCCGTCAGGGCGTTTCCCGTCTGGTCGTTAATCTCAAAGCCCGTGTAAAACTTGAGCATGTCGAGTAACTGTGAAGGGGTGATAAGCGCATTAGTCGACTTTCTGTTTTTTGCAATTCAGGCAGAATATGCACCGATTGTGTTGTAACGGTGCTGGCCTTGTACCTGACAGAAGAGGTGTCCCTCCTTCTCTCGATGGGTGAGGCTGGAAAGGTGGCAACTGACTACCAGGTGGGAGTCATCGAGCACCGTGTTGAACCAACGCCTGGTGGGCAGCAGAGCCTAAAAATAGAAGACAATTATAATAATAAAAATAATTGCTTTTAAAGCAAAATAGCAATGTCCAGCGAGTCAATCGCCTGCCATTTCATCAGTAGACCTGCACACATATAATGAGATTCAATTGAAACAAAACAAAAAAAAAAAACTAAAACATATTGCATTATGAAGAGAAACCTCATAGGTGTCACACAAGCTCGACAATAGACTCAGCAGAATCTCGACTGTGATCTCGCCTGGCCTATCTTTTCTTGACGGAATACTGGCACAGCGTTAGTGCAGAGGGGAGGACTTGACGTAAGGACTTGATTTAGTTGCCGGTGGCACTATAGTAACATAGAGAAGGGGGGCGGAGGAGGGTGAAAGCTGTCAAAATGAGATAGCGGAGTTGCTTTGGTGAGAATAAATCAGATCAACTTGTTGACAAATTGACAGCCTGAGCAAAAGGGTCACTGGTGTACACCAAAACAAAAAGGTCCCATGAATATGATACTGAATATTCCAAAACGAACTGACACAATCTCTTCAAAGGCTGCAGGTGCAGCGAATGCCTCTTCTCTTTTATCCACAAGCAATATAATATTTAATCTACACAGGAAGAATAAAATGGCAAGAAGAAGATCTTCTGCCCGCCCCCTCTGCCTTCATTTCAACAGAGGAGAGAAGGATATGGAGGCTTTGTAAAAGGAGAAGGCTTGAAGGACAGGACGCTCGTCTCTAGAGACAGCGGGCGGGCGGGCTGGCTGGCCGGCCAACGGCCGATGCCAGGAACAGCAAGGCCGGCCTGTCAGCAAGATAGAATCTATAGAGCGCTCCCGGTTGTAACGTGAGATGTGCAAACACAGCAACACCTATGGAACATTGTGTCTCTATCCTTGGTTGTGACCAGTCTGCTGCTCTATCTTCAAGCAGGTTTACCCAATAAACGATTTAAAAAGCTGAGTGTTTATCAAGGGAATCTGCCTGCTATATGCTCGGCACTTAAAAATGAGAAAAAAACATCTAGCGTCATGAAGCGCTGTAATGGAGACTCATTCACTTTCTGCAATCTCTTGACCATTCAAATTCGAGTTGTCAAACTGAATTCACTTATCAACAGAAATTTGACAAGTCAAAGATTAATCCTGCATAACATTCAACCAATGTCACATCACTTTTGTGTTTAGGAATGTGAGTAAACCCCCATTTATTGCAGGTGCACATTCTAGACCACACATTTAAACATATTTTCAGTGCCACCCAGCTTGACGCGGCTCTAAAAATAAAAGCCTGTATTGAATGGGACAGATGCCACGGACTTCCGATTTCCGTAAGTCACACACCAACGCCGTTTTCGGCCACTGTTGCGACACACAGGCTGTGTCCCAACACTCGCACCACCGCCCCTGCGCCCCCCAACCGGGCGCTCCCACCGATGGGAGCAATCACGCAGGGCGTCTCAGCTCTGAAATGTTTCGGAGAACTAAGACAGACACTACACACTTACACCCATCGACTGGAACGCGCAGCCGGGCGGAAGCGCAAGCACCGGGAGGCGGCCCGGAAACAGCAACCGGAAACAGCGCAAGTGTGTGACACACGGAAGTCGGAAGCCCCGCCTCCTCCGTGGCATAAACGCCAACCAACATACCCTATTTGAAAACATGGCACCCATAAACTATGTGATGTTTATAGCAAAGCAGTGTGGTGAGTTCAAGCAGAGTCCAGACTTCATTTTCTCTGACTTTGTGTATATTCCAGCCATTGGATGCTGTAAGTGGATATACATTTTCAGCTCATACAGGTAGGCATAAGCCAGTCCGTTTTTTTTTTTTAAATACATTTTTTATTAATTATTCAACTTCAATGGCTAAAATAAAAGTAAAATGGGCACATACGCCGACCAGGGACTCGCAGGATATAAAGGCTCAGAGCTAAACCCTTTCCAGATTAAATGCAAATACACTTACTGTAAGACAATAAAATGACTCATCAATGTGGAAGCAGCTTAGAGGCAGACTTTGCAGAACAAAAATCTGCTCCAGAACCAACAACGCTAAGGTGACGCAAATGTATGGATGCTAACTTTTACAACTGTTAACTGTGGAACCTCACTCCAACTTCACTCCTACTGTTTACCTTGTCATTATTTTTTTAATAGACTCAATCAATTAATTCTTTCCTCAATTAAATTAAATGCTGTGGGGCCATGAGATATGAGCGCCGAATGGTGGCAGGTGACAGGCAGGAGTTTGGCAGATATGATTCGTAAATTTTCTTAAAAAGGCATTTAGAGAAATCAAACTATTTATTGACGATCACTGTCAAACTCAACTCAACAGTATTTATAAAGCACTTTAAAACAAGCATTGCTGTACATGAAACAGAAATCGGTCATGCAGTAAAGAGTAAGATAAGTAAAATAAGAACAAAACAAAACATTGTAAGTAAGAATACAAGTGAATAAAATTTACATCAATAAATTAATAACAAGAAATAGGTAAGCAAATGAATGAATCAATAAATAGATAAATAAATAAACAAACATCAAATTCATAACACAAAATACAGCAGACACCACAAAGCACCAAAACAAGTCTCATGGTGCGCCAAAAGCCGAAGAATACAAATGGGTTTTAAAATGGGTTTGTTTTACTGGATATTGACGGATTTTGCAAGGCCCACAGACTATATATAACATGGAACCAACCAAAAGAAAGACGAAAGTCTCTTCTTTCATCAGGGAAAAAAAAAAAGAAAAAAAAGAAAAAAAAAGAAAAAAAAAAAAGACTATTTTTATCCATTTCCGTTTTGAAGCAATTAGCATTAGAATAGAGCAAAGTTTCATCATTATCCACAAATCTGTTTAAAACACTGGGGAAAAGAGGTTGCTGCAACATGGCCCTGGTTGACCTCATACTCTGCTGCCACCTGCTGGCCGTTTTTTGCAATAATTACCAATGCTTTAAGAGACCTCTTCAGGTCAGAGGCTTCATCAAAGCCTTCTGTATGTTCTAGCATAAAACAAAGCCATAAGAAACATATAAATATGCTTTCGGGACCATCGCAATATTTAACTCATTCACTGCCAGTCATTATAGAAAATTTTTACATTTCCAATACTCACGTGATATTACATTCAATAATTATATATAAACCGAATCTACCAAATAACAGAATAGACTCCCTACTTTTTGTCCCGTCCCGTTCTTTTATAATTGACAGCAGAAAAATGTAGGTTTGCCAAAATACAGCCATTTCTCCCATGGACTCTGAAACTGTGTTTATTTCCTATAAAATGGGGCAATGATGTCATCTACCGGTGGTTGGGCATCAGTAAAGTTGTTTCCAAGTTTGATATTTACAGTGGAGCATGCTCAGATTCGCCCCCATTTAGCACCGCTCTAAAAAATACAATTGACAAGTATACTTGTCAAAGGCAGTGAATGAGTTAAAATAGAACATTTTTATACGTTTTGGGGAGCAAATTAGTTCAAATTCAGTCAAATTTCCACCCATAACCTTTACCTTTGATCTTGTGGCCCAAAAAAAAACAAACAAAAAAAACAAAAACAAAAAAACATGTTCAACATAAAATGAAAAAAATGCACATATTTGGGGTCAATCCAAGCAAAACGAAGGATGTTGTGTCTTACCTCCAGGTCAATCATGAGCTCAACAAATCTCTCACAGTAATGCACCTTGTCCATAGTGATGCTCCCTATATGGGAAAAAAAAAGACAACGTGGGCATGTAAGTTTAAAAAGAAGGGCACACAGGCAAAGTGAGAGACAAAAACAAACAAACGTGAAAGGAAGGCACACACATGTGTCGACAACACCAGCATGTGCAGCAGGTGCTGGGAGTGATGTGGACCCTGCTGGCTTTGCGACTGTAATCTATTGTGTCAGCTCTGAATTCCACCTAAACACACAAGTGCTCTGTTTTTAGCGTTCCAGGTGGGTGGCGGGGGTGGCGGCGGCCTCGGTGTCGGCCCGCATTAAAAGACGCCAACGGCGTGGCAGTGGGGGGCTCACGTTTTCTATTGCACGGCCCCGAAAAGGGAGGGACTAAAACATCTGATAGAAAAGGTGACTCTTTTATTGATATTTGATCTGTGTTATTCCAGCATCACCACAATGAAAAGAATAATAATACCATTGTTTACCTGACGTTGGAATTGAATCGAGGACCCCAAGAAACTTTTTAATGAGAGACGAGAGGAAGGTTCGCTCTTTTATAGCCCTGAAAGAAGATGACAAAACAGTACAAAGGGGAAGTGAATCAGAGGCAAGATTGTGGTTTGTTAGCCTGAGCAGAAGAGAATTTGACTAACTGTTCAGCCGCATCGCCAACCATCTTGTCAAATTTCTTCTTGATGAGATTCCAGAACTTCTGCAGCTTGGGAACTTTCTTTAGCTCTTGTTGGAGACGGGACTGAAATGCAACAAAAACTAATTCAGCCAGGATTCATTTGTATCGTGTATAATCAATTAATCGAGTTTTTGCGTGAGGACAAATCTCCCCCCCCCCCCCCCCCCATTTATCAGCTTCCATGTAATGCTTGTACCAGATTTAGCAGTTGGGGGGGTCAAGCAAGGCATGAACAAGCAAACGTCACACCATAAGGCCAGCGCCTAGATTGGAACCCCCAGCCTCAAAATGGTGAGGAAGATGTGCCAACCGCTGAATCACTGTCCTGCCTGATATCATTTCACTTCATTTATTATTGCAAAAATAAATACATAGTGACCACAATCTTACTGGTATTAGGCACATCCACATCGGAAGAGAGATGAGTTGCTGCACCTGCTCCCTGATCAAATCTACCTCCTGGGAGCAAGAGAGAAATAGAAACAGAGGGCGAGTTAATGTATAGAAAGAAGCAAAGATCCCCCCCCCCCCTTCTTTTTTTTTTTACTTCAGCGCAAAATTCTAGCACTAAAATATTCAGAGAGTTTTACAGGAGCACATCAATAGCGAGTATGCAACTGTAGCACATTTTCAAATGAGACCTCTGCAGTGCTTCAATGCAGCACTGGACAATACAGAGTCACCAGAAGGATGTGGCCCAGTGCAATACTGTCACCTTGTGGACAAAATAAAGAACTGAGTAGTTGTGTGATCTACTGTATCTGTAAAAAGGCCATTTTACTTTCCATATATACTTAACCTTATTATTAGATATTATAAGCATTCGGTAAGCTCGGATGGATGGCGGGTGAGCTGAGGACGCGAACGCCGCCGCTGGGCGCGGTGGTGTGCGCGGGTCGTGGACTGGATGGAGGTTCGGCGCTTGGAGGAGAGGCAGTTTGGATGGGACTGAAAAATTGGACCATTCTTTTTGTGTGTATGGTGCTCATCGCGAACGCAGCGACTGCTCGTTTATGAGCTAGCTTATGAGCAAACTTAGCTTGTAGCAAACGTGTGTGACGTCATGCATGCTGAGATCACGTCTCTGATCAACTGCTGAAAGGAGACTGATTCTGTCCTCTTTCATCTAAAAACTGCTTCAAACATCAAAGCGTATGTAGGGAAGAATGTTGATTTGTTGTGATTGTGTGTTAATGTTTTATGTTATGTTTGGTTTTTTTTTGTGTTCTGTAAAGCGCTTTGTGACAGTTCAGGCTGTTTGAAAGCGCTATATAAATAAACTTGAGTTGAGTTGAGTCTTATTTTTTTGAGGTGGGCCTATATTATTTAAAAAAAATTAATAATGCATTAAAAGCTCAAGATAAAAAACACATTTTAACTAGGGGTGCCAATAATTATAAAGGCCAGTTTATTTGTGTGAATAATTCTGAGGCTCTCTCCCTATTCTATCAGAGCTGCCCCCTATCAGTTGAACAAAATAATGTTCACATAAAAGCAAAGACTTTTTCAGGATCTTCTTTTAAAATTGTATAAAATAGACATCTTCCGGACAAACTAGTTAAGAGTAATATTTCCAAATATTATAGCTTGAGACACTGTCAATCTTTACATCATACGAAACAACGGTATGTCTATTAAGACAATTATACATCAGGAAATATTGTCATGATGTACCTCCCTTAAAAAATAAATAAATAAATAAAATAAAATAAGTGACCGAATGCTATGCTGGTGCAACATTATACAATCCGTGTAAAAGTTAGTGTAGAGACCTGAAGAAAATAATTGCTGTAGTCTGAGGTTCAAAAAAATTGAATTAATCAGTCTGATAATTTGGGAGGCACCCCAAAGACTGCAACTGCATAAAAAACATGTTTTGTTTGATCTGATTCACCTTGAGTGCAAAAAAAAAAAAAAAAAAAAAAAAAAAGATGTAAACTATCAAATACTGTTTTATGTAACATGGTTTTCACAATTGTATACGTGGTTGAGTAGATGCATTTTTTTCGGTTTCATACCGGTTTGGAGATTTTTGAACCTGTTCAATCTATGGACCATATCCTTCCAGGCTGCTCTGATATCCCAAGCTGCTCTTATGTACACTTTGTGGTCATCTCCATTTTAAGTGCTTTGCTCCCACCTTGTGGCTTCTATACGCAATTACAATGCCTGAGGGGAACGTCAGTTTTTTGAGGACAGTATATTCGTTTTTGTGCAAGAGGTCAGTCTGGATCATCTGCAAATACATGGGGCTCACTATACATGTGCTGTCCCATCCCCAGTAATTTGTATGTTAGATATGAGTGGCGGTACATACCAGGCTATTGAAGCAGTGGTCGAGAAACTCCAGCAGCACCGTTTGCTCCTTCAGTGTGAGGCCGCCTTCGTCGCCTGCCAAAAGGGCTTCCATCACACATTCAAAGAAGAAAGAAAAATGTCCGGGCTCCTTTTTGAAAACCTGATAAGAGAGTTATTGTTTAATTAGTAAAGTTGGAGAGTGTAGTACATCAAATAGCATTTGTTTACCTCCCAGGCTGGCACATTTTCCCTGAACTTCTCATTGACAATGCAGCAAATAGACATGAGGAAGGCGTTGCTGGACACCTCCGGCGTGTAGTTGACCCAAAGGTAATTCTCCAGGTATTGACTGCAAGGTGATAATGACATTATGTATTTAGTTCTAGTCACATTGTTTTGAATAAGAATGAGGTGTTAAAGTCAGAACCTGAACTCCAGCAACATGATTTTTCTGATGGCAAATCTGAAAAGGAAATGACCAAATAAACATTAGATTGAAAATGTGAAACAAATGGATTCCCCAACTGTTACTAAATACCTACTTGGACATCAGAATCTCTTTTTCATAAATATCCTCCATCACCTAAAGGCAAAGGAGGCAATATTTTGAATTATGTTACATTATTTATGATTACCATCAAACTAACAGCAATGCACACAAACTCACCTTCGGGTCAAACGGTAATTTGTTTTTGGCGTGAGGGGCCCAATATTTGTTCGCCAGCTGAAACAACACAATTACAAAAGAAATAGCGATCCATTAAAAATGTTTTACAGGTTGGAATTTAAGCAAAATTATCTATAAATAATTATACTGAATAATCTATAAAATTCAGCCAAAAAATTATAAACAAACATTTACAAACAGGTAGGAAAACTTTGTTAATAAAATAAAATAGAGGATTCAGCAGAGGTAACAATTTTAAGATTTTTTTTTTAAAGCCTCCAATATTTCTCAAGTGGGTTTTAGGATTATCATACAAATAAGCCTACTACGCATACAACATACTGTACAACACATCATTCAAATAAATAATCAGGAACCACATTGATAACTATCACAGACACAATGTGCATAGTTTTTATGAATTACATAAATACACAATTAATATTCACATTCAGTACTAAAAAATGTTCCACAGGTGAGACTTTTTTTTAATCTACCAATAGTGGGAAGTTGGGAACACAATTCGTCTCTCCTTAATTGTAATAAAATTAGTTAGCCAAAAGACATAGAATGCATGCATTTATCATTTTTGCAGACGTCTGCATCTTGATTACATTTTGTACCATATGAGGGTCCTTAGACGCCAAACACTACTACTACTAATACATGAAGGGAAAAACATTCTACAAATCTATTAAATTTATAGTTTTCACTATTACCTGTGTGACATATTCTGCATTAATCTGCGACACAGACGGCGCCGCAACCTTTTTAGATGTCGTTTCCTTCTCTGTGGTGGTTGTGCCGAGCATCTTTTCACGGAATACTGTCAGCAAAATAGATAACATACAATTTGTATCAAACAAAATATGCACGTGAATGAATGACTGAGTGGGAGCAATTCAAGGGAATTGGAGGGAGTGCTATCAGTTTCTAACCGTGAACATTTTAGTACTGTGTATATATTAAGGAAGCTGGAGCTATTGTAATTTAATAATATAGGCCTACATAATATTATTCGTAAACATAAAACGATATAATAAGACAACAGCGTATTTAAGACGTAGGCGAAAGTGTACCTTCGGGTACTTCTCATTATATTACCGAGTCTCCATTATCTTCTGAGCGTTATGGCTAACTTAAAAATGAAATTGTAAAAGTTCAACATACCTTTTTCTTTTCTTTTCCTTTTTATTATTCTTTCAGCATGAATGAGGAGCAAAGTTATGTCCGGTTGGGTTACACATGTACACAACAAAACGCGCTGAACGCGACACACTTCCGGGTTAAGGTCCGAACAGTAATGTACTCCGAATGGAAACGAAGGCGAGCGTTAGTGTTCCTAGGTTAAAACGAGTTTTTAAAATAAACAAACAAACAAACAAATACATACACTAATAATAGACCACTACTAATAATAAATAATTATTTAAAAAAATAATGTGACTTTTTGTCCCCTCAAAATTGAAGATTTGCTTTGTTGCCACAGTTTAAAAAAAAGTAACAATGCTGTATCTGACCAATTATGACAAGTAACCAGTTTTACTTTTTGTATTCATCGGAAATGCACATTAAATGAACTTAAAATTATTTCAAGTTATAATAGTAAACTGAGCTGGATGATTGGATGTGGGATCATGGGTTCAAATCTGGTACCCCACCTTCCTGTGACCTGTGTGGCGTTTTCTCCAGTTACTGTACTCACTCCCTATTTCTCCCAGATTCATGCATCGTAGGTTAACTGATGACTCTAAATTGTAAAATGTGTTTGGAAAAATTTTGGGGTGGGGGGGGGGGGTGTTAACTAAATGTTCCTCTAGGTGTGAATGGTTTTGTTTGTGCCCTGCGATTGGCTGCCTTTCGCTGTCAGCTGGGGGGGGGGGGGGGGGGGGGGATCTACCCTATTGAATACAGCTCTTCATGTGTGTTGCTTATTTTAGGCAGCAGAGGGAGGCACACACCATCCAATTGTTGGCCCATTTGGGTACCTCTTTATTCTGTATACAGAAATTGTTGGAAGCTTTGACCTGAAGAAAACAAGGCTTTCAAAATAAGTCAACACACACAAACACAAGCACACATTCAAAGCGACCATTAGAAATAAAAAAAAAATATTCAAACATGAAAAAAAACAAAACCGAAGGATGTCAGCATCAGAGGCGTATCCAGCAGTGAGGTCACTCCCAAAACTCCCTTTACTGTATGTAGCTATATGGAGAAAGAGAGTATCCCACGCACACACATATACACACACATCATCAGCCTGGTTGGCCTGGAGCAAGAAGCACACAGTTAAGTCCATGTGCAAGGCCAAAATGACAAGGCCCGCAGGCTGGTTGGTGCTAGGCGGTACACAAAGCACAACAACGTTGGTCACAAAAAAGCCACTTTTGTATGTGGAGCGGTCGCAGCTTGGCAGACAACGGACGCATGAGAAAAGCAAATGTCACCCTGTCTTTAGTCATTTTACAAGCCGGGACACAAAGATCGTCTGTCACGGAACATTACGTCGGCCCAGCCGCGATGGGCATGATTACGTCCTAGTGGCTTTGTCGGCATCTATATGGAAACAGGCGGAAACAAATGTTTATGGACGCAAGTGGCGGCCATGGACAGTTTATCGGAAAACACTGTCTTGTGTTTATTGTGTTGTGTTTACAGGCAAGGGGAACAACACTGACGATAAATGTTTGTTCCAAAATTTCACCAAATCTGGAGATAGAACAAATGAACTAAAACTCCATCATCATCATTTAGCTTCGTATTGTAAATTCCATGGAGAAATTACAGACTGTTCGTACTGACAACAAATGCAGAAACAATCATTTGTCATCAGTATGCTGTCAATCCATTTTAAAACAAATAGCATTAGATCACAAGAATGAATGCATAGAAAGAAGTAATCAACTCCTTAGGCATTATTATTATTATTATTTTTATTTTTAATTAAATACTGGTCTCTTAATGTCCATTGTAAATCCCATAGAGAAATGGAACATCCTTAAGTGTCGACGATTGATTTTACTTTCACACATGATAAAAGCATGATGTGATGTTTGTATCATTAAGAAAATCCATTTCTGGACAACTCAATCCTTAAATAATAAACAGGTACACACTTGATAGAACATTAGCTTGCTCGCTCATAAATAATTGCTTGTTTGTGTTGTTCAAACTGCAATAAAGAAAAATCTTCAGGCTCCATTGGCCGCCTCCATTGTTCAATTTTTGATAGCAACAATCAAAACAACGGCGGGGCGGGTTGAGGATCGATAGGTAGGCCCGATCCTGCCGCCGTCTCGGGCGCGTTGAGGATAGAATCGGCGGAGTGAAGACGCATTCCGACTCGGGTTCATCAATACGGTTCATGATCTTTGAGAAAAGAAACGTTCCAGGAGCGCTAATAGTGTTATTTTCTTTGCACACACACGCCAGACACACACGAACAGGCTTAATTCCTTGCCTGCAGCGGTGTGAGCTGGAGTCCCTCTCCTATTAACCAGGCTGCCTTAGAATCAATGGAAAACATAAAGAGGCTTAATCTTTTCGGGTGCCTGCTGCTGATTGCCTATTACACAATAATAACACACCTCCAGTCCTGTGGAGCATGAGAGGGAGCGACACAGTCGCCTTAACAGACACACACTGGCGTAACACACTGTAAATCTGTTGCTTTACTATGACTGCATAGCTGCTGTTAGCTGGTGTGCTACCCGAAAACAAAGGGGTAGTACAGAATGCTCTCTTGAAACCTTTTGTCTTCAGAGACTACAAGAAATATTGTTTTGCAAAAACTTTCACTATGAGATCTGTTTTCAAACGTTTGTGTCATGTACACCAAAACCATTTTTAACCCTGATGAGAATTTGAAGGGTGTAAATGAGAGATACTAGACATATTTACAGTGTAGCGAGGAAACGGGTCAATGTCAAAACATGGAGACTCAGACGCACTGAAATGGCGACATCTCCGGACGTTTGTAACTCCAGCTTACCAGGTAATAGCAATTGTGGACTGAACCCATCTTTTTTTTACAGAAACGTGCTATTCGTGTCATTTTCGGCTGTGGATACAGAGACCACACTAATCCATTATTCATATAACTAAAAACTTTAAAATTTAATGAATTGATGGAGTTTAACCGCCTTAAAATAATGTATAAAGGTGATCATGAAATTTTGCCAATTAACATGCAAATCAAATTTTAAAAAAAAAGAAAAAAAAAAGTGAAAGTGAGTACAAATTATAAGGAACAGATTTTTTTCCCAAACCTAAATATAACAGAACAAAACTAAAAGAACAATGTATTTCAACTCAAGGTATCAGTTTGTGGAAAAATCTGGATTATAAAACCAAATCATCTCAGTCTATTTGTATTTTAAAAAAATGTATAAAACCACAATTATTGGAAACATATTTTGTTTCTTACCTTGAAAGCGTCTTGACTGCTTGCTGTCATTTATTTTGTGTTGAACATTTTTGTTGTGTTGATAGGGGCAGATTTCACAAGTTTTCCTTCTTTCTGTCCCCTTTCATTTCTTTTTTTTCTTTTCAAGAATGAAATAAAAAAATTCAATTGAACTGAATTGTAGCTGACACTTGCACTGAAATAGAAGCACTACTCTGCAAGGTCTTGTGTTTGAAACTATATGGTGCAAAAATCAGAAAATCTGGCAACCACCGACTTGTAAGTCAAAGGTGACAGGGTACAAGGATGAATTACAGTTCATGATGTCTTGAGAAATTCATATGTACAAAAGTAAAAATGCTTAAAAATACAGTCACTGTCCCAATAATTCTGACCCCAACAGTATGCTATGGCTTAACTACCAATGGCATTCTGGTGTAAATCCATCATCCAAACCTCTTTTCATCCTCCTGGATACACATTGATGTTTGGATAATCGAACTCCAGCATTGTGCATGGGCCAAGCTGGACTGCTGTTCCTTGTTCTGGTTCTACGAGCTGAGCCAGCAAGACAGGTGGAGGATGTTGGAATTGGGCAAGTCCAGGACTGGAACCAGGGCCACGGACGGACTGGAACCCCTGAGGAGTTTTTTCAAAGCATCTTCGAGTCCTGGTGGAGGAAGGAGGGTGACATTAGTGTGTCGCTCCGAATGGGGCTGCACTTAACCCTATGACCGGGACCTATTCACAATTTATTGATATTCTTAAAACCCCTTTACATTTATTGCAATGTAGACATATGTTAGAAAGGATTGAATTCCACATACAGACAAGCTGACATGTTTCAACAGGAGGGGGTTCTGTCTTTATTAGACACAGTTGTTGTCTTCCGTTTGTGTGTATGGCCGGACTACAGATGGAAAGACATTTGAGAATTCATGGAGCAAACGTCTTGATGACAGCCCGTCTATTTCGCAGCGGTCCGCTGGGATCACCGTCCGGTCCTGATCTGGAACGCTAATTGGCCACAAGTGTGGCTGTCTCACGGTTGGTTCATTTCTTTCAAAAGGATACACACCAGCTACTGGAACTACCGATAGGCAACTCGACTCGACTACATGTCCATGACTGCAGAGGATAAGGGCTGAGCATTGGCGCGAATAGCGAAGAACTATGAAAAAAATGTCCTAAATTAATAGTTTAAACTGAAACTATACCACAAACTATGATCCCAAGACACTTTATTATCATGTGAAACTCATCTTAGATTACATTTAAAAATAAATGGCTTCCAGATGATTTCCGTTTGGAAAAACAGCACATAGAGCGAATACTTTCTGCAAGAACCTAGCTTAAACTTACCTCCTCTCCTAAGTACAAAGATAAATTGCAAATTGTTATTTAAGAAATATGTTGGGAGAATCTCTGAATGTTCTGATCTCTTGTTTCAATGCCAGTTTCATATTAACATGATTGTAGCTCAACTCCCCCATAGCTGACGTCATGCTCTATTAAACTGGTTGCAGCCATGCAGCAAACTTCATTATGACTCAATCGCGATGGATCAACAACCAAATTGCTCACTGAAAATTGAATATGACTCATTTACAACATGTGTTAATAGTCTGCCCTTTAATGTAGCTGAGAGACGGTTTTGACCGATAGGTCCATAGAGTGGAATCTTTTTTTTCTTATGCTTTCTTTTTTTCAATCTCCGTTGTAACATTGTTGTCATGTAAACAAACAGTAAACAAACATAAAATACATATATGCACTACAGGCCAGAGTCAACTGAAATTCTAACTGCATAAAACAACTTTAAAACTGTGCCATTTATATCGAGCACTAAGACTCCACATTTGAATTAATCTGAGAGACAAAATGAGCCAAGCAATCAATTCTTAAATTTGGGGGTTGATCAGTTCAAATTGTTTGGTATATTGATTAAAAACATATTTTAAGACAATACCTTAGAGGTTCATGGGACTTTTAGGCACCAGCTTGCAAATTCTGCCATTGTGATGAAAACCGAACATGTTTTACATGTTACCTATGCGACCTAAAAGGAGACCATGAGCTTTTCTTGATATATTAAGACTGCAGTGGAACTGGAGGATTACCGTGATTAATAGCCGATACCTTCGGGGCTCATTGGGCTTTTAAAGGAGTGGCCGAGGCCTGGAGCCGTGTGAGTTTTTAGTTGTGCTACGCTGCCTTCCAAATGGATCAAATTAGTCAAATGAACTGGCGATTATAGCAAGCGCTGGCCAATGAACATTGTTCATTTAGTAGGGGGTGAGTAAAGATGCTGAGGGGCACAAAAAGACCTCTTTAACATTCATTTTTAGCTGTTCTATTTCCAGAGGTGACAAAATTCATCAGACTCTGTACTTATGTACAAGTACAGATACTTTTATATATATAAAAAAAACTGTGGTTAAAGAAAAGTAGAGGTACTGATACAACTTCTTAAACTATGTGCTTCCATAGCTTTGCAAATGTGAATCCAATTACAAAAAATAAAATGCTAAATTCGCTAATAATAATGTAAAAAAAATAAATAAAAAATACCCTACTTGTACGCGTTTTTTCAGACTAGTCGGTTCTCATTACTTGTTTGTCACTGTCTTCCATATTTATAAGACCTGTGTTTATAAGGCCTCTGTCAACAAGTCATTGGGTGGAAACTCCTTCATTAATATTCCATTCTGTTGTCTATTTTACATCGCGTCGTCATCCGCGGAGGGTTGAAGAAACAATCCTATTTTCACCAAGTTGTGGTTTACCGCAAATAACAGTACATTCCCTCCCCTCCATTATTCTCATCATTCTGAAAGGGTTTCTTACGTAGGCGTGGTTCCAGAGTCTGTTTTCAAAGTACAGGGTAAAAGTAAAGAGTAAAGTAAAAAGTTGTCTATTTAAGTAATATTATGCAAGTGATTTGAGTTTAATTGGTCCAAAAAGGCCGCATGGTAATAATATCTCTGCCCGTCTCTGGGATTCCGTCTCCGAAACGGAGGATGGTCTTTGGATCGTAAGTAACAAGTTGAGACAAGATGTTTAAAGGTTTCATTCGAAGCATATGCCATGTCTATCAGCTGTGAATCGTCACGCAAATAATAGAAATGGGGGGAGTAGGGGGGGGGGGGGTTACGTTTTGCGTCGTCTGCGCTCCGACAGCTGCACCTCGCGACACTGCGAGCGCCGATGCCAGAGGTGTTACTTTTTTCCCCCCTTTTGACTTTTCGGATTCATCGCCCCGATGAGAGAGGGCTGTGACCCATAAAGATGCCCAAGGGTGAGGTTTGAGGGGGCGGGGGAAACGCAGGGGGCTTCGCTTCTTGTGCGTGCCAGCCATTTCCAGCTCCTCCGTGATGAGTCAGGGTCTGTTTGCAGGCGAAGCGGCATGATCAAAGTGTTGACTTTGCTCCACTTCACCAGTAACATGGTTAGCTAGTAAGTATTGGAACAGTGAGGACAATTGGTATTTTTTTTTTTTTTTTTTTAAACATCTGCATTGGATACACAACTTAGAAGACATTTTGTTTTGAGGGTTGGAGCTGCAACTCTAATTCTTATGCTGCGACGCATCATGGATAAATATGATCTTGAGTTCTGTGTAGAGATAGACCAATATGGTGTTTTCTAGGGAAAGACTGATATTTCGGTCGGGTTGATTATTGGTGCCGACATTTGGCATTTTGGCCTTTTTACGATTCTGAAGCTAGTACCTCACTGAGCGGTGAATGCTTGCAAACGTAGTGAATTTTGGGTTTTCATCAGGATTTGCAAGATGTTCACAGAATTTTCACTTGTCACAAAGACATTTCGAACATATTCAGGCAATTTTTCACTGTCTGCAAACCTTTTACGAACACTGACAAAACACCAAATTAGCTACATTCGCATTCCACATGCATTTGTCCCTCAGTGAGATACAGGGAACTTTGCATTTATGTATTCATTAAAATTTGCACTTCATAAAATATATATATATATATATATATATATGCTGACACTGTGAACTCCCTACACTTTTTATTTTTTTTTAATTAAATTAAATTAAAAGAAATTATATTGAAATTTTGGAAAACTATTTACAGTAGAAATCTTTAAGGAACTATTGACTTGCTTAGTTTTTAATTTAACACATGCTGATGACCTTGAAAGCTCCCTGCAATTAGTTGTTATAATTTTTAAACAAAGTTGTCAATTCTTTCTATTTTCAAAATTTAAAAAAAAAAAGAAGTTTTATTTCTTTAAAATTTGTCCACGAATATTGTCTCTTTGACTGTAAATGAGTATCGGCTTAGAATATCGGTTATCAGTCTCCTTGACTACTAATAATCGATATCGGTATAAGCGTTGAAAAAAAACCATATCGGTCTACCACTAGTGTTTTCACGGCCGATACCGATTATTAATAGTGAAGGACGCCGATAAACGATATGTGGAGCTGATATTAATTTTCTAAAAGAGAAATTATTGTTAACAAAATTTGAAAAATACAAACCCTAGCTCAATTTTTGGGGATTTTTAAGAGTGTTTATTGAAAAACTTTTACGGTTTGTTAAATATTATAGTTTAAAAAAAAATAGTCAATAGACATCTTTGTTTTAAAAATCTAACAAAAAGTTCAGGGATCTCCCTGTTTTCAAAAGTTAAATAAAAACTGAAGTAAGTAGCTCCCTATTGTTTTCTACAGTAAATAAAGTTTTAAAAATTTTCAAAATATCTGAAGTACAGTATTAAAATTGTATTTATCTTAGTTTTATATTGTCAAACAAAAACAGAAGGTGCATGGCCAGCAAGCATCTCTGAAAATTTAAATAATTATGGCCCTGAACTTTTTAAAATGGATCTATTATTGAGAGTATGATTCTTCAAAATGGCCGATGCCGATATTCGTCAAAATGCTGAATATCAGCATCAAAAATCGGCCCAGCCGATATTCGGTCTATCCCTATTTCTGTGTGCACAAACCTTCAGTGATTTGCTTCGCCAGCGCGTGGTGGCACTTGTAGAACACTCGGGCACATAGTGGCACCAACTCAACCTCAGACTTCTTGAGAGCTTTTTCAAACGCAGCGCAGATCGCATCCGTGACCTCCCCCGCGTCTTCGATGACCACAGTGTCGGCCACAGACAGGCGTAGGGACAGCGAGGCGGCGCTTCGGTCGGCAGATGTTAAAGTGTGGCACTCAATGCGGCAGTGCTGCAACGTTGTGGTCAGGTGACAGGAAGTTCTTCGGCTGGGGTCATCCTGGATGGCTGTGACGTGGAGCTCGACGGTGGCACCTTTGGGTAACGCGAGCACGACCACCACCACTAACGATGGAGTGGCTTTGCTGTCAGGCTCAAGAAGTTGTTCCTGTAACGTGGAAAGATGGGACACTAATTATTCAATAATGCACAATGCTATTAAAAAAATGAGTACAAAATGTTCCTGTTGCAACAAATGGGTTACAATTTATTCCAGGGGCAAATTGTCAGCATTATTAAACCATGACAATCTGTAGAGGCAATGTTTTATATAACATTGTGTATATAACATTATATTTGAAAAAAAAAAAGTGCAAAAAAAACAAAAACAAAATGCTAACAATGAACAATAACAATTAATACGAGCATAATAATAATAATAATAATAATAATAATTTTGATTTAAATTATGTAAATACATCGAATCGAACCAAATTGAATCATTTCACTTTAAAATGTATTTTCATTGAATCATATCAGACCCCAACTATCTATCGAGGAACTACGTTTTTATTTGAGCAATGCACACCCCTAATAAAAGCTAAGACTAGAATGGTACGGGCCAAAGGGAAACTCATCCGAATATGATATGGAAAAGGTGCAGATTCAGGAGTTGCTCTTACATTTTTAACAATTATTTACAAATTTCAGTCAATAAAATGTTACTTTTAAAAAAAAGAAATAGCACATTGATAATGTTTGTAACTATAACATGGATGCTAGTTTCATTGGCCTGTCTATGACGTTATCCATTATTTAGTATTAGCGACTCCTCAAAATTTTCCTACATTAACCAATCAAAATGGATTCTACATTTTTAATTAATATTTACAAATTTCAGTCAATAAAATGTTACTTTTGTTTTTGTTTTTAAAAACATAGCACATTGATAATGTTTGCAATTATAGCAACATGGATGCTAGTTTCATTAGCCTGTCTATGACATTTCCCATTGTTTAGCATTAGCCACTCAAAAATTTCTACACTCAAAATGGATTCCTTGTCCGCGTTTGCTACCAAAATGATTTCTTAGCCCATATCTTCACAAATTGGCAAAATTGGCTCCACGTCGTCTAACTGTAAACAAGACCACACACAGACACAAAACTGGACTACACACGGTCTCCTCAGACAGCTGTGACAGGCCGTCCATTACCCGCAGATTGTGAGGTGACCCTGGGTAATGATAGTGTGCAAACAACTACCAATGGATCCATAATGCTTTCAGCCACCGTAAACAAAATGCTAACATGACAGGTCCTACTCGTGTCGACTTTTCACCTCGCCGCCAGGATCATTCCGCGGCCTCACTTTTTTAAAATCTCTTTTCTACCCCAACAGAGCGGCCGCCATTAGCCCGAACAAAAAGTATTCAGCGCGGCCCCCCTCTAATAATACTTGGCGCTGGCATCATCCGCTAATGGGACAGAAATGAGTGTTTTATATAAGCGCCATTTCAGCCAAAGTCGATAGGGTGAAAACACTTAACCCCCGTTTCAATTTGCTGGATCAATTTTCATCCACTTACATGGCACTCTGTAAGTGCGGAATAATAACAGGTTACTCTCGTTTTTTTTTACTTGGATGCTCGCTCGACACACACAAGAGAAAAAGAAGAAGAAATAATCGAAAAGAGCAGCAGACGGCGATGAGAAAAGTCTTTGTCCTTTCACCATCAGTTGGTCACCTTCAGATAAAACTTTCTGAAACTCTTAATCGCCAGTCTACGAAGAAGTATGAGGGCCACGCTGGGGAAAAGAAAGAAGATTACAAGTCCAATATTTCTGGGAAAAAAAGTTGTATTTTGTTTAAAAAAAATAAATAAATTGAGAATAATTAAAATTACAAACTTCTTTTGAGAAAAATCTCCCAATATATTAAGAATAAAGTTGTATATTTTCGAGTTTGAAGCCGTAATAACGGTGATGCCTTGAGATACAAATAATTTGCTGTCATTTGGATCTCAAATCATTGTCCCCCCCCCTTGAAATGACAGGAAATCCCATTAATATGTTCCAGCTTCACCCCACCCCCGCAAAAAAAACATACGGTAATATAAATGATTTTTGATTTTTTATTTTCTAAGAGAAAATATCACTTCACTTCTTGTCCAGTGGGACTCAAAACAGTGTCTTGCAAGTCCAAAGCGCAAATCCTAATAGATTGTGTATGCTTTTGTCCTTAAAATTAAGACTTTATTTCCACAAAAAAATACAACTTCTAACTTGAATATGTATGTTTTTTTTTTCTCAAAACTACACAACTTTTGTTTTATGAAATTATGACAAGAAGATATACTGTAACCTTTTCTAGTCAAATTATGCAACATTTTTCAAAACTATACAGCTCTATTATTGCAAAAACAATTTTGTAAACTATACAAAAAACATCTTTATTGTTAAAAAATTACAACTTTAATCTCTGAATTTTTACCACAAAAATCTAAAAAAAACAAAAAAAAAACACCAAAACTGTTTTACCAAAACTACCCAACTTCAATCGCAGTGTAATTTCATTTTATTCTTCAAGATGTCCCCAATACTGGATCAATTCTGATAATAACAATGTGGCTCTCATGTCAACACATGACAGCACATATACATGGCCCACGCTTTGATAAATGTTACATTAGCACTTCTAGCTATTCCTTGTCAATAGCGATTGAACACGGAAGACAGCGGGCAAATGATGAGGGATGTGACAGGACTGAAGGGGTGTACCGAGGGAGGGGGGGGGGGGGGGTGTCGTGTGTGCGGCCGCTTGCTCAGCCAGGCTTAAAGGCCACCCTGCAGGCCTCTGGGATACCCAGCCCGGCCCGGTCCAACAGGAGAGCGGCGCGGCGCTCCGGGACTTTGGCGTGACACGCGACTTGCTGACTTTTTAAGCTGTCGGACAAGCTCACGTCAGCGTCACGTTTGTTCTTTTAGTCATGAAAAACATAGAGTGGGAGTTGGGGTGGTGGGAAATGCTGAAAGTTTGCATGGTGGTGCAACTTCCATAGCAGCAGTTCCCAATGGGCCATTTCTTACTGGGCCACATGGAGTGACACTGAACAATAGTGTTAATTTTTTCCAGCATTTATAAATTTAGTCTCAGTTTTAGTCCAGTTTCAATCACGCGTGTTCGTTTTTATCATATAATTAGTCCACCCCATCCCGTTTTTATTTAGTCTATTTTTAGTCGACAATAAATCTAGCATTTTAGTCTTTATTTTTGTTGTGTGCTGAAGGGTTGGATCCCAAAACGCAGACACAAATAATGTTTTAACTATTTATTCACATAACTTGACTAAACTAAAAACAAAGAGAATGCATCGAGAATCACGACACGCCAAGCCCCCCTTCGGCAGCGGAGAAGCACAGCGAAACAGTGAGCAACAGCTTGCAATAATCCGGCAAAACACACACAATTCTCAGACCCTTATATAGACAGTCAATCAATT